>NW_006801252.1:7709-9405 GCF_000485575.1 Poecilia formosa | reverse complement strand
GTATAAGAAAAAAAATAGTACCATGGTGGACAAAGGAATGTGATTTGACAATTAAATCTAGAAATAAAGCCTTGTTGAAGAGAAATCAGAATTTTGAGAATTTGTTGGCATCTAAAAAGTCTCAAGCTTTGGTTAAATGAACAGTAAAAAGTGCTAAAAAGGTTTATTGGGGAAATTTCTGTAATTCAATAGGAAAGGAAACAAACATTTAAAAAATCTGGGGAATGATTAAACCAATGAATGGAATCAGAAGGGAATGTGGTTATCCAGTTCTTAAGAATGGAGATGAAATGGCTCTAAATGAGGAGGAGGAGGAGAAGGCAAATATCCTGTTTAGGAAATTTGTTGACATACATAGTAGCAATAATTTAAATATAGAAGAAATAAGGAAAAGAGCTTATATTATTAAGGAAAATAGTAATCTATTAGAAGTAGATACAGAATTTAAACGCAGTGACTTTTCTGCTTTTTTCTTTTTATATTTTTGCAAATGATTGCTTAGCTAGGTTCAATTATGTTGACTTAAGTGTTTGACCCACTGAGAGCATTTCTCATGAAACACTGCCGGTCAAAACACCTTCTTTTTTATTGTCTGGCAGAAACGCGCACTTCATTTTTTCGTCCACTAGATGGCGCCAGTGGAATAAGTAGTGGTTTTTTGTTAATTGAATCACTTGTGCTGACGGATCAGTGAGAAGTGGTTATCCACGTTTGCTCTTTTCTTTTCCAGCAGGTGTCGCCAATCGAAGCTGCGGCCCTCCACCCACTTTGAGTTAGTTTATTTGTAATGATTTTTTTTTTTTATCAATTGTTTCAAAGCAGGTCAAACCCTATTTCCATCATGACAGAAGAAGTGGAGGTGAAGAATATAAAAACCTGAATGTTCATCTGGAACACAGATCATCTCAGAACACAGAAGCACATCAGAAGCCCCAACACACACACACACACACACACACACGCACACACACACACACACACACACACACACACACACAAACATCATATATGACTTTCTTACAACTCAATAAAAACTGTTTAATCTTGTAAGGTTCTGGTTCAGTCCAGTTACACAAACTAAGTTATTCTGCAACAAACATCGTTTAAAACGAGACATGCAACAATAAACTCCATCTTAATGTAAATATAGTGAAGCTTTCATAAAAATCTGTGATTTATAATATTTGTTGTCTTCAGTCTAACTTCGGCTGCTGGAGACCAGAAACAGAACGGAAACCATCTGTTGGTTCTCACTTTTGTAGTGAATGGATCACAATCCGAAAAAGTTTGACCAAAGGTGATTAATTAAAGAGGGTCAAATAGCCCTTTACTAAAGCGACCAATCAGAAGTCAACTTCACCACGGCGCAGCCACAGTGCGCAGACCAGTTTGGTGAACGCAGTCAAACCATCTGGTGCTTCGCCAGCGAGTTGAAGGAGCGTTTCAGAAGAGTGAGAGTTGAACTTCAACCCTAATACGGCATCACTTTTGGATCGACAGATTGTGAGTACATGTAAAAGTGACGCCGTTCATTCGGTAAAGAGTGACGGAGTTCGAACGAAGCCGATTCGAAAAGGCTTTACGGACGGCGGGATGGCCGGAGCTCCGGCTTGTCCTTAAAGGGGCTCTGAGTTGCACATATTTTTCAAATGCCAGTAGATTTCGAACCACGTAAGGCAGATCAATAATTTATATA
>NW_006801252.1:2392-7686 GCF_000485575.1 Poecilia formosa | reverse complement strand
ATATATGTATATATATATATATATATATAAAACCGTAAGAATTATACTTATTTTTCCGACAATCCACATGTCCCAGAAGCACTGCATGGCTGCACTTACGTCGAAATTAAATGAGCCCCGCTGTAATGCTTTGCGACGCCATTTCTGTAGAGCTTCGTAGCGTCACGTCACTGCTCTAGTCGGAGGGGTATCATAGCCATCTTTGGGGTCCATAGACAACAGTCTCGCAGTATAAAAAGAAGTCTCGCAGATTTTTTCAATCCAAGTTACTTAAAATAATTTAGCTAGCCGAGGAGCTCAGCAAGGCTGCAGACTCTGAAGAGGAACAGGATGTTTAATACATTAAATTATTAAATGAGAGAAAACAGCCACTTCCAGCTGTATTTCAACACAATGGTTCCATGAATCGTTTGATTCAAGCACTTCAAAGTTGCATGTAAACGTGAAGAAATGAATCACATTTTAAGTAACAATTTGATATTTCAGGTAATAAACATACATGTAATGAGATTATATTTTTAAATAAATATTTTATGGGATTAAATAATTATATAATCAGACATCTGTCAGGACACTGGGTTTTTGGGTTTGTTTTGCTTTTCATTTTATTAACTTCGTGTTTTAATTCACTTTAGTGCTTCATGGTATTTAGTGTAGTTAGAATAATATTGCTTTTCCTTGTTTCTCTGAGTCCATCTCAAACCTTCTTTAATGACTATAGTTCTATTTTATCCTTCTAGTTATTTCTTATTTCAGCCTCCCTGCAGGGTTTCTAGTAATGTTTATTTCTTAATTTGATCACCATAGGTTCAGTTATTGTTCCATGTCTGAGTCTGTACCTTTCTGTGTCATTCTAGTTGGGTTATTTCTTTGTTTAGATCTAGTTTCTCTTGCTCTGTGTTCCTTAGTTCTTATTGTTAGATCAGCCTTGTTTCTACATCCACATAAAGTAAGTCCACTGCCTGCTGCATTTGTGTCCACCGCCACATCATGACACAAACCAGATGAAAGAGCCCATCTTTAAACATTTAATGTGTAATTAAACAATAAAGGTGACAAATTTTATGAAATAGACCACACTTTAATAAATATTTGTTGTATTTAACATATTTCAAGTAAGTGAACATGTAATGAGATTGATCCTGGCCTAGAATTTTATGCAATTGAACATTACGGGTAACAAGTGATGATCATCTGAGGTAATACATTTTATGAATATATTTTTTTAAATATAATTCTGTTTAAAAAAATTAAAAAGGAGTCAAAATGGAATAAAAATATGCCTAATCTATATAGTTTAGTAGAATAATTGTACACAGACTTTAAGTTAATAGGTTACATGACCTACAAGCTATTTAAGAAAAATAAAAACTTTAGACTGCAGAAATGGCTAAAAAAATATATAAAAAGTGTTCAAATGTAATAAAGGTGAGTGTGCCTCATCTATACAGTCTAGTAGAACAATTTCAAGCAGATTGAGTTAATGGGAGACGGTTTGGAAGCTACTGAAGAAAACATTTAATATTAAAATGATTGAATATGACTTAAAATTTTAATAGAAGTTAGTGTGCCTCGTGTAATAGCATGAATGTCCACTGTTTTGTATCAGTTGGTCACAAGACAAAGCATTTATTTACAGGAGTGTTCGGAAATTGACAGCAGCTATGTGAAACTCCGAGCGCTTGAGGAGAGACTTAAGAACAGCTGGCCGAAATTAGCGTTCATACATCGGATCAACCTTGAGCTGAACGTCCCTTATTCCGCGGAGCTCGGTTTATCCAGTATCTTGCTCTTTTACTCCAAAAGAGGGAGCCATTCCATCAGCATCTGAATTGTGAGGAAAAACAAGCATAAGTTCAAACAAACTTAAAATGATTGACTAATGCTGGTTATGTTAGGCGTTTATTTCTATAAAAAGTAAACTGTAAAGGAATTCTGTAAAGCAAAGTCTTCCAATTTGTATCCTATCCATATAGAATGTAAAAGTTTTAAAATAGATGCTTTGAAATCGACCAAACTGAAAATGCTATGTTTTTCAAGGCTCGTGTTATCCTTCTGTATTACTAGAATCTTATCATTCAACAATCAACTTCCTTACAACATTCTTCAGACAGAGATGGATAACGTGCTGCTACCGATTACATCCAGCAAAGAAACTCAGGTTTGTGGATCGGCTAAAAAAGGAGAGATGGTGGACCAAAATGCACTCAGCTCTGCCCTCCACGGTAAGTCCATTCTAAAGACATGTCCTTCCTATATTAGATTGTTGCCAACAAAAGAAAAAGTATTGTTGTAGATAAATGGTGTTATTTTGCAAGGGACTGCTATCATTTGGGTTTCCATAACAAATTGACTATCAGCTATTCCTAAAATTTGCTAGTGTCTGTTAAGTCGATGGAAACTGTTTCCAAGATAAACGACCAAAACAAAGTAGTTCAAAATCAGACTGCCAGTTAATGAATCTAAATCAAATTGTCTTCCTACAGACGCTATTCTGAAAGATTTTGAACAAGTTTGTGTGGGAGGACGCACAGGAAAGAGGCATTTAGACAACGCACAACAGGCAAGGAGTCATGCTAAGAGGTTCTGCCTGTATATGCTCGGTGGCATGCCGTCACCTGCTGGGCAGCAGGACCTGGGATTTCTGGACCAGAAGGACAGGCTACGCAGGTGTGTACTGCTATGTCCACATTTAATTGTGGCATTCAATTAAAGTAGATGGAATGAAATTTAAAGTGTAAAAGTGAATGAGAAAATTGACTGTCATTCCCTAGGTATCCAAAATACCTTGAAGAGAATGGGTATGCACTGACTTCTGTGAAGCGCATGCTGTGTAATGTGGGCATGTTCCTCAAGTACATTCAATCGAGCCATGAAAAAGCTAGTAAGCTGTCTCAGGGACAACTTTCTGGTATTTTACATGAGCTCAAAACATTGAAGGCTGGAGTATATAAGAAGTTTAAAGACAAGGTTCTGCGTAAGAAAGCTGGTAAGAGCTTCTATGTGTTTCTTTATCATATTTCGTCTGGAAGAATGTATAAATTTCCAATGTTTGCACAGAGAAAGAACCCCCAATAGCTGTGGACACAGAGTTCATGACGGTTGCCACAAAAAGGATTCCTGAACTGCTATGTAAGTGGTTCCAGATTTACATTAATTAGTTTCCTCTTCTCCTGATAACTGCTCAGCATCTTTGTATTGACTTCATTCAGTTTGTAACTCAATCTCTATATTTTTCAGATTACGTGGAGATGCACCAAGATGGAGTCCACTTCCCAGATTGTGTAGGACACCAGCATTCTGAAGAGGCCTCATTACACAATAGTCCTGTTTCTCATCAGCCCAGCAGAACCCACCAGCCTTCATCCTGGCAGGATCCACCAGCCTTCAATGCGGCAGAATCCAACAGCCTTTCCGGGGAAGCAGAAACAAGCAGCCTTTTTGGGGAAGCAGAAACAAGCAACCTTTTTGGGGAAGCAGAAACAAGCAACGTTTTTGGGGAAGCCGAATTTAGTAGCCTTTTAGGGGAAGCAGAAACAAGCAACGTTTTTGGGGAAGCCGAATTTAGTAGCCTTTTAGGGGAAGCAGAAACAAGCAACGTTTTTGGGGAAGCCGAATTTAGTAGCCTTTTAGGGGAAGCAGAAACCAGCAGCCTTTTTGGCGAAGCATATTTTCGGTAGTAGAACATAATAATGGAAGATATCTGAAAGTCTTTTTTTCTGCCAATATTTGTATTTTCTTTTTTTTTGTATTATTTTTTAAAACTTCCATCATGTTGTATTTGGTAAAGAAAGCAATAAGCAATTTAATTTTTAGAATCTTTGTCTGTTTTTCTGATTTTATCACTTTAATGTCAAATGTTCCGAATAAAAATTATTAGCAGCAAAATATATTGGCTTAAGACTTTTTTACTTGAACCTAAAATAGTTATATAAAAAACTTAATTGTTTGCCATGAATAACTTCAGAAAATTAAATGCTATTATGGTGTCACATTTGTTCTTTTTCACAATTAATTAGTTTTTTTCAATTTCAAATTTTATTCCAGGGTAGCCAGGCCTGGGCTGTAGAGTGTTGGTTGGAATCTTTATACACTGAGGGAATTAATCAGCTAATAATTAATTATAATTACAGCAAAAAAATTGGGCGGTCAAAGAGGGAGAGATCTTTTTTTCCACTAGTCAACTCAATATCTTATGTAAAGAACTAATTACATAATGATGCAAATCCTAATGATAAAGACACTGAATTGTTAAAAAGCTAAATGAACTAAATTACTTAAAAGAAACTTTAGTTGAATGTGCAGTTGATTTTTCTCTCCACTAGATGGAGGCACAGGAGCCAGATTATGGACAAGGGTGTGTGCTCCCTAGCACAGACAGTAGAGGATGATGATATATAGGAAGAAAACCCAGTTGCTCATTTGAGCACTCGAAATAGCTCCGAGACGGTGAGCGTCAGACGGGCCAAACTCGGCACAGAGGGTCAGCGGGAGGTGTGGCAGGTGCCCGGGAAGTCCGACTGGCATAGCACGGCCCCTCTGCGTTGCTGCCATCGACCCCCATTGATTTGAAAAAGCGGATCGCGTGGTTTAGGGCCGCCTGCCTAATCAGTTAGGAGAGGGTTGGAAACGGTAAGGATTAGCCTAAGAGATGACAACCAGTTGCGGGTTTAGATAGAGGTGTAAGGTCGAAGAGAGGGGGAGAGGTGGTTAGGTTAGCAGGGGTCAAAGGTCAAGTTTAGAAAAGTGGAGAAAATGGCTGTTATTTTAATTTTGTTCCAATTTCATTTGTGTAAAATAAAGTTCATTCATTTCAAATAAACGTCTTTTATTGTCTGGCAGAAATGGTCGCTTAATTTTTATTACAACTGGGTCACGGCCTAAAAATGTATCTTTTTATGGTCTCTGAGTCGTCAGGGTGAGGTCTTGTTATGTGAATCATTTCTGTTTTTGAGGCTCGGTGAGAAGTGGTTATCCACACTTGTTTCTTTTGTTTCCTTTTTTTTTCCCCGCCAGCAGGTGAAACAAAAAAAACACCTGTAATTATTGATTTATCCAATCCTCAGCTTTTCCATTATGAATCTGTTATTCTTAAACATGTCAGTTTTGTAACAAAATATTTAAAACTTAAAACATTAATACTTTTTTTTAAACAATACAAAGTCCTAAATGTTTCCACAAAAAAGAATCACCCAAATGTTATTTTTGTAAAACAAAGAACAGAAAAATCTTTCCTAAAGTTTTGTTTAGATTCAGGGACAAAGACAGTTGCAAGGCACCAAATTAAATGAATG
>NW_006801252.1:0-2060 GCF_000485575.1 Poecilia formosa | reverse complement strand
GCACATGTCAGCACAGCGGTCTTTGTTTTTGGACTCCTGACTTGAACCGCAACGATAGAAAGGTTTGAGTTATCTTTGTTTCAGGTCTCAGGTGGAGGGACAGGCAAACAGATGCAAATAACCTGTTTTAACAGGAAAAGAACAAATGAGCCACAGGAGACGGTGTTGCTGTGCTGGTAGCTCTCATCCGAATGGAAGGGAGCTTCCTCGGCACCGTCAGTCCCGCAAGAGCCCGCTTCTGCCATCTAGCGGCGCACCCGTGTTACTGCGTGACATTGCTCCAAAACTCCAAACAACTAAAATCACAATTTAATCCAACAAATGTGGCCACACTTTGTGGGGGTCACATCTTCGTCACAGACCCTGACATGACCACAGGTCTGAGTCATTGTGGAGGTGGTACTCAAAAGATTCTTTGGAGGTCTTGAGAAAACTCCTGTGCTCTCCTCACGGATGTGCAGGACACTTGGATGCCGCCGGTGACAAACAGAACAGACCAAACGACTTCTGCATTCTGTGCTTAATATGTCCCACCTTCAAGCAGCCAAAACACACGCCCTTTTCTTTAATAATGCTTACTTTATCTTTATGCGGCTCTGTCGTCAAACGTGAAGCGCTTGTCAACAGCATGATTACTTTGGAGACAACACAGACAGCTGAGGCTTGAGGACTTGCCCTCATCTCCAGATGGACATTCATTCTTTACTGCAGCAACATTTGTAGCAAAGCTACTTCCCCTGTTCTGTTTGGTAAAGCTGCTGGTTCTGGAGTTGAGCTCTCGATGGTCCATGACGTTAGCAAACAGTGGATCAGACACAACTTTAACTTGCTTTTCAATAAAAACAACACGATCGGTGAATAATGCCCTCTGACCCCTGCTTTCCTGCAGGTCACAGGCCACATTTCACCATCTTTCCCTCGTTTTATAGGGAAGCTTCCAGGGTTATGCTCCTCATATTGGATGGCAAGTCCAGTTCCTTCATATGAATGAATATGCTTTGTTAAGTTTGAGCGTCCCTTAAGAAACAGAGGGAATGCTTGCAGTGATTTAATATCCTCATTCTTAATAGCTGGCCAGTTGTTAATTTTGTCCATATATAGGCCTGTGCAATTTTATATTCAATTCCAAAATGTTCATAAAGAAGACTTTTAGCTTCAAGACAGCCCAGGTCTGGTGGTAAATGCTGGCAACTACGCACAACATAGGAATTCGTGCCCACAGCAGGAAACTAGAAATGTGTCTGCAGCCCCAATGGTCCCTGCAATTTCCAATTACGAGGGAGAACTGGATTTTACCCTGAAATTTAACGAATCCGGTACAGCCAAGAGCGTCACCTCCACGTTTTCAGAAAAGTTAACCAAACTATTCTGCCATCTGGCCAAGACAACTCCGACTGGGATTTTGGTTAAGAAGGAGCCTCCGCCGGGCGCCGTCATCAGAGCAACGGCCGTGTATAAGAAGACTGAGCAGGTGGCCGAAGTCGTCGAGAGGTGCCCACACCACCAAAGTGAAGACACGTCCGACAACCGGAGCCATCTGATCCGAGTGGAGGGCAGCCAGCTGGCCCAGTACTTTGAGGATCCGAAGACCAAAAGGCAGAGAGTGACCGTGCCTTACGAACGCCCACAGCGGGAATCTGAGATGACGACCATCCTGCTGAGCTTCATGTGCAACAGCTCCTGCACTGAAAAAAATAACTCTTTGGATTAACATAAAAAAATCATGGAAAGATTTTCCACCTGATTACTTTGCTTTATTTCAGCACTATGTAATTTTGTTACTCCGATTTAAAGGAAATGTGTTGGTTCAACTTAATTTATTAAGGTTATTCCAATTTAAAGCAAATGTGTTGGTTCAACTTAATTTTTGTGGTTGATTCAACTTATTTACTTTAGTTGGACCCAATGTAATTTAATAGAACCAGCCTAACTAATTTTACACTGATAACTTCACACTACTTAATTACGTTGATCCAACTCATGAAAATTAAGTTAGCTGAACAAACATGCTTCATGCTGAAAGAAAGCTATATAATCGTGTGGAAAATCTTTCCATGATT
>NW_006801251.1:0-14897 GCF_000485575.1 Poecilia formosa | reverse complement strand
GTTGAGGGGATCCGTTTTGGTGGCCTTAGGATCGCATCTCTGCTTTTTGCGGATGATGTGGTCCTGTTGGTTTCATCAGCTCTCGCTGGAGCAGTTCGCGGCCAAGTGTGAAGCGGCCGGGATGAGGCTCAGTGCCTCCAAATCCGAGGCCATGGTCTTGAGCCGGAAAAGGGTAGAGTGCCTTCTCCGGGTCAGGGGGGTCGTCCTGCCTCAAGTGGAGGAGTATAAGTATCTGGGGATCTTGTTCACGAATGGGGGAAGAAGGGAGCGAGAGATCGACAGGCGGATTGGGGCAGCATCTGCCGTGAAGCGGGCGCTGTACCGATCCGTCGTGGTGAAGAGAGAGCTGAGTAAAAAAGCGAAGCTCTCGATTTACCGGTCGATCTACATTCCCACCCTCATCTATGGTCATGAGCTTTGGGTCATGACCGAAAGAACGATTTATGGTCAATGGCAATAAATCTAGAGTCATTTATAAGCACACATGACAAAGTCTGATAACTCAAAAAAAAAATCAAGAACAAGGGTAAACTGACAAAGAGCATAATCTGGACAATCTGTAATACAGTTTTGCCAACTGTTTAAACAGAAAACCTAAAAAGAAACAAACAAGTCTAAAATGGCAGCATGTATTACTGAGAGTTGTAGTACAGAGAAAAATCAAACTTTAAAAAAGCTAAATTCATCAGTATTTGAATTTAGTTGGGTATACTAAAGTAAGATGGATCAGGACATCCCTAAAGCAAAATGACAAAGAGAGAGAAATTCAAGTTAAGTAAACGTAAGGGGGGGAAAAAAAAAGTCACCCATATGTTTGTAGAGAGGGGAAACAGAAAAACAACTGATTTTCTCAGTAAAGCTGACAGACAAATGACAACCAAAAATAAAACGGTGCTCTTAACTGGATGAATATAACCATGCAGCACAGTAAAGGGATAGGCGTGCAGGTCTGGCCCCACCTGGCCCGAGATGCGCTCCTCTGGCAGCACTTCTGGCTTTATCTTAAGCAGCTTCACTGCTATGGGCTTGCCAGTGCGCCTGTCAGAGGACACCTCAAACTCTACATCATCTGAGAGAAGAAAAAGCAGACAAAACTTTAGAGAGATTCAAAGTAGCAACAGAGGCTTTGACTTTGTTCTTCCCAGGCATCTCACCTCCTATTTTAAGCTCCTGCAGGTTCCCGTTATACTGGGAGCAATGGAAGAAAAGACGAGCCTGGCGCTCTGAGCACTGGATGAATCCATAGGAAGTCAACAGCTTCTCCACCACACCGGTTTCCCTGATGCCAGGCCCTGAGCCGTTGGCATATGCAGTGTGTCCATTGTTATGAAGCATGCCTGGGTCAAAACTCATCTGAAACGAGAACAAACTGGTAAATGCATTTGGAAGGCATCAGTGCAAAGCATTTCCAAACACAGGAGTGGAAAAGGCAAATTAATGCAGTTTTTGATGCAAAACTTTAAAAGAAAAAACGTGCAATAATAAAATTTTGAGAATATGGTGAGAAAAACATTAAAATAAAAATACATTAGAACCTTCTGGGGGAAAAAATAATGTCAGTATAGCTGACAACACCCAACAATATCCAACAACTTGTGAATATTCTCAATTTTATCATGCAAAAAAAACACAAATTCACTCAAATTACTACCAACTAAAGCATCCAAGCACAGACTGAGTAGTTGCATGCAGCTGCTGGGTCGAACGATTCATCTAACCCACCAACGTCAGTGAATATGCTAGAACTTGATGTAAAAAAGCTGCAAAAACTTCCAACACCCTGGTTAATTTTTTAAATTCTGCCAACATCTACACGCCATGCTGTTAGCAAAGGCGATGTAACAGCAGAGCAGCTCAGCCAACATGGCCACTGCTCAACATTTCCCCTTACTGATCTCTGATATAAAGGAGTCCGCTTGTACTTTTTACTTCCAGGGTGAGGGTGGCAAGAGACAGAGGAGGAGCGGGGTATGGGCATTGGAGTGGTGGAGGTATCGGGGGCCGAGCCACCGCTGCGGACAACAGGGGGTTCAGAGGAGCCCCTTTCCATTTCTGACACAGGGGACAGAGCAGCAACACACTGTTGGGAAAGGAAGAACTTTATGCATGTTGCTTACTCACAATTTACCTGCAATGATTGGCCATCACGTGTTATGTTTAAAAAAAGAAAAAATGTCTTAAAGGGATAGTTCAACTTTTTTCAAATGAGGTTCTATGACACATCATCCCCACTGGGAAAGAGTCAAATCCTCGGACGTGGTAGGCTGCAATGACACATTTTAGCCATTTTAAACAAACTGGAAATGTTCACACTTGTAGGACACATTACAATATGAACAGATATTAACAGTCAATAAATGAGTCTCAGGTTTTCTTGGCATTTTCCCCAAGTCAAACACAAAACGTTCATGTTGTTACACTAACATAGCAACATGAAGGTTGATCGATCCGTTGATCGAACGCTTGTTTTGGTGTATTTTCCAGGTTTGCACCAGAATTTACCCCCATTAGACCCACAATAAGCCAATCAGGTGGATCGACAGTTGGTCAATGCAACTTCAACATAACTCAAACTTTTAACTGATAAATAGACAAATGTGGAAGTTTTGACATTTTTAAATAGTTAATATTTAGTGTCTCCAAATCCGAGGCCATGGTCTTGAGCCGGAAAAGGGCAGAGTGCCTTCTCCAGGTCAGGGGGCCATCCTGTCAAGTGGAGGAGTTTAAGTATCTGAGGATCTTGTTCACGAATGACGGAAAAAGAGAGCGAGAGATCAATAGGTGGATTTGGGTAGCGTCTGCCGTGAAGCGGACGCTGTACCGGTCCGTCGTGGTGAAGAGAGAGCCGAGTCAAAAAGCGAAGCTCTCGATTTACCGGTCGATCTACGTTCCCACCCTCATCTATGGTCATGAGCTTTGGGTCATGACTGAAAGAATGAGATCACGGATACAAGCGGCCGAAATGGGTTTCCTCCGCAGGGTGTCTGGGCTCTCCTTTAGAGATAGGGTGAGAAGCCCGGTCATCCAGGAGGGACTCGGAGTAGAGCCGCTGCTCCTCCACATCGAGAGGAGCCAGTTGAGGTGGCTCGGGCATCTGGTCAGGATGCCTCCTGGACGCCTCCCTGGTGAGGTGTTCCGGGCACGTCCCACCAGGAGGAGACCATGGGAAAGACCCAGGACACACTGGAGGGACTATGTTTCTCAGTTGGCCTAGGAACGCCTTGGAGTTCCCTGGAGGAGCTGGAAGAAGTGGCTGGGGAGAGGGAAGTCTGGGCCTCCCTTCTGAAGCTGCTGCCTTCGCGACCCGATCCCGGATAAGCGGAAGAAAATGGATGGATAAATAGTTAATATCGATCATTTCCTTTTGGTTTCCAGGATTGACTTTGGTTATTTTATTTCATTAATAGTATAAATAGTTCAGGTAATAAGAAGAAAGTAGTATAAGCTTACATCTACCCCTCTGGATACTAGCCTTTCACTATTCTATTTACTTTTCTAGAAACTAATTTTATATAGTTTTTATATATATATATATATATATATCATCCATCTACAATACAAAACTTCAATTAAGAAAATTCAAACTATCCCTTTAATATCAAAAGTATATTCCACAGCTTCACTTCTCACCAATTTCCTGATTTTATATTTTAAGACGCTCATTGACAAAGATTTCAGACGGTTCTTTCAGAGTTGTTTGTAAAATTAAAAGCACGTGTTTAGAAACACCATAGCCTAAAAATCAGAGAAAAGAACGGATCTGCAACCATGACAACCTTCGATTAAAGAAATGTTTAGCACCAATAGCCATGACAATAACAATGTTTTTTAACAGTTCACAGAGAAAGCAAAGGAACATATTGACAACCAGTTATAATAAAATGGTTCAAGTGCATTGTTGCCAATTAATATAAAAAACAAAAACTACTAAAGATAAGGAGTCAAAACACAGACAGTTCAAACAGTGGTGCATCTACAGTGAACACAGCTGATGATGGATTATAGGTAATGAAGGGGAATCCCAGAAAAGCCTCTTTTAGATCATGTTCTGGTTTATCGCGATAAGCATCAGTTTACTCTCAAAGGAGATTTAAATATTTTGTTATGTTTTCATTTGAAAATTAGAGCACACAGGGTTTTAGTGATGGGTGGGCACTTCACGCAACATTTCTCCAATTTTCTTGTTTTTTATTTAAAAAAAAAAAAAAAAAAAAAGGCAGGGGCATGCAATCCAAACATGATTTGCTCCAAATGTCTTAAGGAGACTGTGCTGCAAAGTAAAAACACAAGTGGAAAATTAAAAAGAAAAATAAAGACTCTCCAGGAATTGTGAGGGAAAAATAAAAAAATCCTTCAGTTTATTCACAGACACATCCCTCACCCTGCAACAATGCAACTGAGCAGAGGCTAGTCTCGGGAGCCCGGAAAGAATGAAAGATTAGGCCATTCACAGCAAAGATGCAGGGCAAGGTGGGTGGATGGGCGTTTGATGGGTGGGGACTCGATAGGAGGAGGCGGGAAGGTGAAACTTACGGATCGGCCATATGGCGACAGGCTGAGTCCCACAGGGGAGGTGCTGCTCAGGTCAGCACTAACAAATGCGGTGGGTGGTGACGCAGGCAAGGTAAACTCAACAAAGCCTTTCCAGGGGCTGCCCATATTTTCCCATAAACTTCAACCAAAGTTGCTTGAGCACTTGCCGAAGTTGTTTGAATTTCTGCTTGATTTTTTTGTTTTGTTTTGTTTTTTTAAATGGACAACAGTTAAGTAACCACCCAGTGATACACGGCTGGATGTCTGCAAGGGTGAAGAGAGGAACAAACATGATGGGTGAGGAAGGTCAGCCAGTGTGCCAAGTGTCACTCAGATAGGAAAACAACGATGTGGACTCTCCGGGAATTGTGAGGAAAAATTTAAAAATTCAACCCCCTCCAAACAGAGGTGGGGGCAACTGGTTGGACGGGCCAGTTCGTCTTATTTATCCAGAGTTTAAAAACAGGCTACAAGTCACTGAGACGAGAAAACGCAATGAGGAGCTGGTCATTTCTAACTAAAACCTGGTGTTCTTTCAACTTGGAAAGTATAAAAGTCTAAAAATCTACATAAGGATTCACTTATTTTCTGATTCAATAGTAAATCCTAAATGATTTAGAGGCAGGGAAAAAACAGCACAGAAAAATGTTTCATGTAGAGATGCCAAGAAACAGCCTGGTGACCAGGTCAAAATCATTTACAGTTCAGTGAACCAGTCACACCTTTCTGCTACCAGGACACCAACACCACACTTACTGACGTTACCGTTTGTAGAAAACCCCACAAAATAGGCCCTCTAGGAAGCTACAACCATAAATATTAATGCCAATTCACTCATCTTTCACAAATTTTGCATTGCATTCTGCAAATCTGACCCATCACCTCAACTTGACTGAATTTTGACCAATCATCTTAGCCCCTTCTAACTTAACTTTCTGCTTCATGACATCACTTGAAAGACAAACCTGGAAGATGGAAGCATTCCTTCCAAAAATCATTTTGAGATGTCCTGTATGATTTGCATACAGTTCATGTTAACTTGAATGACCAATATGGAGTTCTTTTTTTCTTTTTTAACTCCTCAGGACGTGGTTGTATTTGTATTAAGGGTGACATTTCAAGAAGGTATTTAATGTTATTTGCAGTTCAAATATTAGCCATGTTAAAATTATGTCTTTTTTTGAGGGGAAAGGCTATGTGCAGCAGTTTAAACTTTTATCCAAGATCATATGCTGAAAATCAAACCTAGAACTTTTTGAAAAAGGTGCCGCAAAAATCAATTAATTTTAAACTGCAACAATCAAAAAATTTAAACATTACAACATCCTGAAAGGACTAATATTAGCTTTATTATGCATCAGTGAAGTTCTCAGAAATTAAATCAGAAGAAGCAAAACAAAAAAGAAAGACATAAAAGTTGGGAAAAAAACCCATTTCACAGTTTTTGAGGAACAAAAAAGGAGCCATGTGTTTTATCAGTGTGTAGTGGATAGTCTATCCCAGGGGTGGGAAATCCTGGTCCTCGAGGGTCGGTGTCCTGCAACTCTTAGACGTCTCCCTGGTCCAACACACTTGAATCCAACAGCTGAATCACCTCCTAAGTGCAGTCAGGTTCTCCAGAGTCCTGCTAATGACCTCATTATTTGACTCAGGTGTGTTGAAGTTGAGACACATCTAAAAGTTGTAGGAGACCGGCCCTCGAGGCCTGGAGTTGCCCACCCTTAGCATGGCAACAAATAAAAGCATACAATTTTAAACAGTGGTGGCAGTAACTGTGACTCACCTTTACCGTTTCTTTTATCTTTTTTCTCTGGATCTTGATGACTTCGCAGAGCTTCACACACACAAACACATACACACACTTTAACACATGCACGCTCCTAACAGATTTCTGGCACAAGACCAAGGTGGTTGCATAAAGTAAAAAAAAAAGAAAAGAAAAAAGAAACCTAGCACACAAAAGGCAGTTGCAGGTGCAATAACACTGCTTAGAAAAGTTACGGAGAACAAAAAGGTGGAGTAGAGAGACGGGGGAGACTATGGGAGGTTACTAGCAGAGAGCAGCCTACTCTACACTTTAGTGGCGAGTCGGCAGCGTAGTTAGGATGAGGAGGGCTAGGAGCAGCGTTGGGACGTGTGCTTTGTCAAAGCTGTTGAGTAGGCACAAACTTCTTGTTTCAGATCAGTTTTCTTCTTAGAATATGCTTGGGCACAGGATTGCTTCTCTTTCACGTTTCAGTTGGGCTGATGTGCGTGTTCTTTGGTCGTTTCAGGATTTTTGTTTCTCTTGTGTTTTTAAATCCTTGAAGTGATCCTTTTCTCCCCCCACTTGGCTTCAGTGTTGCAACTTTTTTTTAATCTGGGAGGTTTGTCTTCAGTTCCTTTAGTTGTGATCTGAACTTGAAGCAGTTGCGGATGGTACAAAAATTCAGTTCGGTTTCACTTCATACTGTTGGGGGGGGGGAAAGAAAAGATTGGGTTAGAGAGACAACCAAATGCAATGCATCCAGGTAAACATCTAGGGTTAATGTAAAGAGGCGAAAAGAAGACTCCAAGACACCTGACGTGAACCTCAAAAAGACAACAAATTACTTTTTTGAGTTACGAGAACGGTTTGAAAACTACTTAAATTTTCATCCATACCGCTGCTATGTTTTACAATCTTTTTAATGAGATGCAAGAAAAAGTGCTGACTGCAGTCTTCTCTGTACAACCATCATCTCAAATACCCCTGAACTCTGCTGGCCAGTTAGCTAAAAGCAAGCCGCTTTTCCTTGCTTACAAGTAAGAAAACTGGACTGTGTCATAACATTTTCAGGCAGGAAAAACAGTAGGAACAATAGTTACCTTTTTTAAGTGATTAGATCATGTCATATGTTCTTTTCAGACTTTATGCAAGTATGGTGAATTTTATTCACTTATACTGAAATTGTTTCATGTTGTTCTGATGTTGGATAACAGCAGTTTCACATTTTTCCTGAACAAAAACACGACAACAACCGTGAGCACATGTCTTCGAAGGCTTTTAGAGGATACACAATTATTAACTGCTGCAGTAAAAAGAAAAATATTCTCAGATATCTAACAGGTGCACAATATCATGAAGTAAACATGTTGAGAAGAACCAAAGATAAAAAGATCCACTTGCTGTGGGCGGTGACATTCATGGCTCCATTTTAGACCAAATTTCTTTTTCTACTACGGATACAATCTACCATTAAAACCATTGGTTTTGAAACTAATAGAATAAATCCTGGGAACACATGTGTGAAGACTGGTTTATTTTGTAACTCAAACCCAACTAGTGGGGTTGGGGAGAATGGAGAATGTTGTTGACCTAAATACACTGCTTTGTAAACACCCAGGCCCCCCAGTGATACTTGATATGGTGTCCTGTGTCGCAATGGGTCCGATCCACATCCCAAAGCCTACAACACTTCATAACAAGCTTCAACCTGGTTAATGTGAAGCTCACAGGCTGTTGGATTTTTTTTTTAAATCAATTTACATTAACCTTACACTGTGAGACACACTAAAGAATAAAGAGTAGTAAATAAGTTATCAGCCATCTGGTCATGAATTGCTAGTGTGTTAAAGGTCGGAGAACAGAGTGAAAACAGCCCTGGAGAAAAAGTACAAAAAACAGGGGGGAAATATGTGAGCAGACAAGCTGAAAAAGGCTAATCATCGGCGTTAGTACAGTTTGGCCTGATAACAATTAAACAAGTAGAAGGAAAACCAATACAACCCCTCTGTTATTGAAAGGCCAGGACCTCGAACTATTCCTAGGCACGAAAGGCAAGCGCTCTGACAGAGCCAGGCATGTGACTTCCTGACAATCCGCTATCCTCAGCTGGAACAGAAGGCATGGCCTGAGCCAACACGTCGCAGTATGCAACGCCATCGAAAACGTCACATCCAGGCTAACCGAAGCTAACAGGTTCCACTGAAAAACACACTAAACTGGGTTGTGTCATAACATTATAATCACGGGGACATTAACTCCCCATCGGATAACTGTATAAGAAAGCAACAGAGACAGCATTAATGACTCTCGTCGCCTTAATGACAAGATTAGAATATCGCTTTACAAACAGCCATTACGCCCCAGGCCTTTCCCACCAAGAGACATTTAATCAACGAGGAATAGTATGTGTGTACTTGGTTATTGTGAGGCATATGCATTAGGTTACCCTACTTTAGTTACAAGTCACCAGAAAAACCATAATATATTAAAAAATAATCTTCTACTCTTTGTGGTTTCAAGGTTAGCAATAAAATGTAACTCGGAACTTAATGGTGAATTATTTCTAAATCAACTATGTGGTTTACAAATAAGACGTTCAATAGAATCAATTACACTAAACCTGCCATGGCTACATTCATTCAATAGAAGGAAAATCTACAGCAAAACCAGCCTGAGATTATATAAAACTTCATTCCAGAGTAATGTGAGCAGTGGCCCATTAAATTTAAAGTATTTGTTTTCGTCAGGCAGAGAGCAGAGAACAAAACGGTCTCTAGGCTAACGGCACGAGGACTGGAAAACAAAGAAAGCACTTAAGAGGCTCGAGCACACGTTTATGACAGTTTTGAGTATTTCTGTTGGATTTGACTTCGGTTTGACAAAAATAACATCTCTTACATATTATGGGGACATTTTGTAGTCATTACGAGCTTATTTATTCAGGTTTTGGTCAATGTCGCCGAGTCGTTCTTGGAGCTAAGTGGCTAGCCTCAGTTAGCTCTATCATGCTGCCGTACTCCCCGGCCCGTTGTGTGTGATTTATGCCGAGGCGCCCCCACCCAGGCCCGACGCCTGCGTTAACATCAAACGACAGGCACCAAGCTTACTTCAAGAGCTTCGTTAGATGATAAAAAGAAAATTCGCCACTTTACGTTACAAAAATACATTTTACAATTTAGCGAAACTGAATTATTAACAAAAACTTACCCCAACAGCTTTCAGCACTGTCACCAGCGCCGCTAGAAGCAGCACGGCACATTACGTAGTGATTAGGGAGGCGGCTCCCGCGATATTTGACAACAACAGATTCCAGGAAGGATAGAAAAACCTTCTCAGCTGGCTCTGAAGTCCCGCGATAATACGCGGACGGCAACAGGACACAGTTGTTTTGTTTGTAACGATTTACTTTGTCAAAAACATTGAAATATAGTCGTGTTGCTTTTTCTATTATAAACACGAGTCATAGCAACAGATATTAGGGATAGTTTAATACTTACAAAAACAACTAATTCCCATTCCCAAATTGATTTGTACTCTCTGTCATATATTCTTCTTAGACCCTGGGGATTATTTTAGAGCATTATTTTTGGATGGACATTAGCTTGAACACATCTTGTCAAAAGATGAGGCAAACTTTTTTGTGTAGCACCGTAAAGAGGCAAAGAAATTTTCAAAAATTGCTAACTGGAGAACATAAATAGATTTTAACTATAAACACAGTAAAATAAAAATAGAAAATGTAGTTTTTAAACAAATGCACAGCTGATCAAATGAATTGATGAGGTGAAAAACTTTGGTTTTTACTGGAACGCTGTAATAAAATATTTTAAGGAAAATATTAATACTTAAGAATGACTACCCTTTAATGCAACACGTTAATGTTCTGTAATTTAGCATGTTGTGTGATCAAAATTCTTTGTATTGTATATGTGGTAAATTACCCCATATTCTGAACAAGGACGATGCACAAATAACCAAATTAAAAGTGACTCATAAATATATCCTTGAGGAACCTAGCATGTGTTCTTTAATTCCCCAGAAATGTCACAGCCAAATGACCAATGCAATCTGTAATCAGCCATAGTTGGAAAGAAAGATTTAAATAAATTTAGAACTGTATCAGAGAAACCACCTCAAGTTTCTAATTCAATCATAATGAAAAACTTTGTCAAATACAGCACTGTGATCCAGTAAGACAAATGTTATGCCTTCCAACAAGATGAGTAATTTTTATTGACAAGAGGGTTTAAAATTACTAGTTGTTTGTTAACCTAAAGTTAGCAAGATATAATCAAGTACAGCATTGGCTATGGTTTTAAAAGCTGTATTTTTAAAAATATCTGCTGGTAACTTGTAGACATCCCTCTTTAAATATATCTTTAAACATAATAAACATTTTATCCCAAAATTATTCATGCAGATTTTAAATTCCTTTAAGTTAATCAAAACATTTGTTTCTGATGGGAATGCGAAAAAGAGCAATGTGTTTTTTTAATGACATAAAACATCATTTTCAAGAGCTTAATATGGAAGTAAATATGTGCCATCAGAATTTGAATAAAAAATGCATCCGAATTCAATAAAAAAAAAAATTCAGTGTCATTATTTGTACATGTTTGCAATTTTCATATGTTAAAAAAATTCACATTCCTATTTCAAAGATAAAATTTTCAATATATATATTTTTCAGGTGTTAAAAAAATTCAGCATATAAAAAAAATTCAACTTTTAAAAATTCAAATGCAATATTTTCAGTGTCCTAAAAATTCAACTTGCTCAAATTCGCCGTCTCAAATTCAGCGTCTAAAAATATGGCTTCACCATCCATAAACCACTTGCTGCTTTCTAGTTGGTTGTGCAGGAGCCTCTTCTTCTGCTTGTCAAAGGTGTAGAGTTGTATAATTGCATCTGTTTGCAGCCATTTTTATGTGCGAGCGTTGGGTTTATCTAAGAAGGATTCTCTTAACTGTTCCACACCCAGTGTGTTTTATTTCAAAAAGAAATACCACTTGCGCCAAGTCTAGAATCTTTAAAGAGATCTGATTAGTGGCGACTTTCCGGGTTTTCTTTGTATGTTGTCTTAAGTGAGACTGAGACAGGCAGTCTTAGTAAAGTCGTAACTTTCCAGGAGATGCTACCGCTAATGTAGCAAGCTAACATGGCTGCCTTGTATGCTTCAAGGAGGGGGCTGTGAACTCTTCCGACATTAATTATAACCACAACCTCATTCTGTTCAGCTACTGTATTGTTCATGTGACTTTATTTATGAATAAATTAATAAATTTATGGTGATTATAGCGTCCTCCAAACTACTGCTTCTCTTATCTGACAAGTGTGGATAATATTAATTTACATGCTTTTTACTTTGCGGTACAAAACGTCGTTCTGTTACCTAGCAACACTAGAAACAAGGTCCTTTGTTTTTTCAATTGATTTTAACTCATTGTGAAGAAAATATAAGTACACCTGTTAACTTATTTTAGATTAAATATTATTTAATTTATATTATTGTGATTTCTCAATACTGACCTACTGATTTCAAAATACTTTATTTTTTATTTTACTGACAATGTTTTTGACATTTTTTTTCTTTTTTCTCTTTTCAAGGAACTTTTGCTGGATCATATTTTTGATAGACTCCGTGGTCGTTTGGAGCATGTTCTTGAACGTATGCCCCTCGATCTGGATTTCCTAGAGTTTATCTGTACTCAAGAACTTGTTTTTTTAAATGCCTTATCTTGTCAGGTAGATGTTCCCCCAAATATTTTGGATGCGATGGCTCATTTGCACAGACTAATTAATGTACAAAAACAAAGTGAAGAACAACAAACAACTGTTGTGCATTTTGAGCAAGGGCCAGCTGGGCGACAACGGATGGTCATATCCTCAGACTACCTTTGTAGTCTTTTAGAACTCCATCTCTCTGTCTCATGCATCGCCAAACTCTTGGGTATATCCAGACGGACTGTATATCGACGGATGGCAGAGTCTGGTCTTTCAGTGAGGGCATCATACACCACCATGTCAGATGATGACTTAGACCAATGTGTGAGAGACATTAAATCCAGGCAGCCTCACTCTGGGTACCGAATGGTAAAGGCCCTTCTGCAAGCCAGGGGACTGAGGGTGCAGTATGATAGAGTCAGAGCATCCATGCATCGCGTAGACACCATTGGAATGGCATCACGTATGGTCCAGCTAGGATGCATAGCTCGACGGACATACTCAGTTCCTGGCCCTCAGTCTTTGATGCACATTGATACCAACCACAAATTAATACGGTAAATCATTTATCTTCTAACTTTGAAGTATGCTTGTTAAATATATTCGACTCATGTAGCATTTTTTTTTAATTTCACAGCATGTCACATACCCTTTTGGAAATAAAAGCAGCTCTTTTCAGTATTATATACAGTGGTGTATAAAGTATGTCCACAATGGCCAATGTCTGGCATGTTCTGCTTCAACATAGCCAAACATAAGCAGTACCTGACCTCGCTTCAAATTAAATCAAAATAAAAACATCCCTTATTCCAAAGGGAAATTAAATGTCGTAACTCATTAATTTAGGTTATTCAAAGAGTTATTGCAGATGGTGATGGCTGACGGCAGGAAAGATCTCTTGTAGTGTTCTGTATAACAGTCAATATAAAGAAGCCTTTCACTGAAAATACTCCGTTTTCTTAAGACAGTCTCAAGAAGTTGTTGTCAGGGACAGGGTTGTCCAGTATTTTATTATGAAGAATTCTTCTTTGCATAAGCATCTTCAGAGGTTCCACATTCGTCCCCAGAACAGAACCAGTCTTCTTTGTCAGACTGCTGAGCCTTTTTAGGTCTCTGGTTCTGATGCTGCTGCCCAAAAGATTTTGGCAGAAGAGATTATGTGCTCAACAACAGATCTTGAAGGAACTTAGCTTCCTCAGGAAGTCCAGTTTGCTCTGTCCCTTCTTACAAACATGCGTGATCTAAAAGAAGCAAGCCTTTTTGGTGACAATATTTAATTATAGAGATATTTTCTGTTTTTTTTTTAGGTACAACATTGTTATCTTTGGTGGCATTGATGGTTTTTCTCGAAAGGTGCAGTATCTTCTACAAATGCATATAAATGCATAATTTTATAAGCGTTGAAATGTACTATTACATTCTTGCTGTCCTGTGCAGATAATGTATCTTTGTACAGCTCCCAACAACCTGGCATCTACCACACTGGCTTTCTTTCAGGATTCAGTGGAGAAGTTTGGTTTCCCACTCAGGTAAAGGTGTACAGTCCATCTTACTCCTTTTGAGCCAAGGAAGAAAGATTAAAAGTCGGCATCAACTAACTTTTCTCCAAAACATAGGAGCTTGTTTTATATCAATAGGTTTTGAGTAATGATGAAAAAGTAAAACCTTACCATAGAATAAGACATTTTCCAATATTATAACTTAACATTTTGGAATAATATCTAGTTCCACTGTCAGATTATATAGCTTATGAGTATTATTTTTTCATTAATATTAAGAATTTGTACCAGCATCCATTATGTTTGTGATATAAAACATCAGATATTTCACAAAGTGATATTAACATACATGAAAAAAACCTTACAAAACATTCTATTAAAGCACAACGTACAGCGGCCCGAAAGAAAACTTACAGTATTCAATTATGCTGCATGAATTGATCAGTATATTATCGCAAGGGAACACAAAAGAACAAATTTTCCCCATGTCCTCTGGAGTGCTCCATATATTTTAAGCATCTGTTTTGTCATGTAAAGCACTTTTAAATTTTCTGAATATGAAATGTGGTACACAAATTTTTTTTTCCCTGTCTAAGGACAAATATTTTCAAAATTTACTGAGGAGGTGAAGACTCCAATACAATTAAAATCCTTCTAATCCCCACTACTTTGCATCTCCAAAATATATCTTTTGTTACAAAGAATGTTTGAGCTATGCTAAAATTTGTGATTAATGTTGTAATTATAAGCAAATTCTGATTAAGTTACACACTTATTTTAGGGTACGTGCTGATCAAGGGGTGGAAAATGTGGACGTGGCACGACTTATGTTTATGATTCGTGGAACAGGAAGAAGCAGTTTCATATCTGGGAAGAGTGTGCACAATCAAAGGTTTGTACAAATGACAAGTTTCAATATATCACTTTTCAATGTCTATAGTAACATTAGCTTTGTTTGTTCATCATATGACAAGATTTGAAGGGCAGTTTTTAACCATTTATTACACCATAATTGAAGGATTGAGAGACTCTGGAGAGATCTGTGGACAGCTGTAACGTCCATCTATTACGATGTGCTACACTACCTTGAAGAAGAGGGATACCTCCACATTTCAAATGAAACACACCTCTTCTGCTGCCATTATGTCTTCCTGCCACGTCTGCAGGAAGATCTTGATACTTTCCGCAGTGGCTGGGACAATCATCCACTTTGAACGGAAATCAACATGACTCCTAACCAGCTCTGGGTTCTTGGTCGAACACACCATCCATTTCCTGAACTCCACAGTACCTTGACAGAGGTACATTTTAATTGGATAATTTAATGTGAAGCATGTATACTATCATTCACTTAATTTGTAACATAGCAGTCTGCAATCATCAAGTAAATTTTG
>NW_006801250.1:13641-15842 GCF_000485575.1 Poecilia formosa | reverse complement strand
TTAGCTGTCGTAGAGCTCTTCTTCCTAAGAAGGGTGATCTATATGAAATGAGAAACTGGAGGCCTATCAGTCTATTGTGTAGACTGATAGATTGTGTAGACAAGATCTTCTCAAAAGTGCTGGCATCCAGACTGAGAAAAGTGATTGATCAAGTTATACATGTCGATCAGTCCTACTGCATCCCTGGCAGATCAATCAGAGATAATATAACATTAATTCGACACTATTTGGATGTCTCTAATTTATTGGGTTGAAACTTTGGTCTGATTTCCATTGACCAAGAAAAGGCATTTGAACGAGTGGAGCACCAATATTTATGGAAGCTTTTGGTTTCTCCTCTAGTTTCATTGCCATGATTAAAACCCTCTATTGTGACATTGAAAGTGTATTGAAAGTCAATGGTGGTTTAAGTGCACCTTTTAATGTAAAGCGAGGTATTCGTCAAGGCTGTGCAATGTCAGGAATGTTGTATTTGTTGAGTATTGAACCTTTGTTATGTCAAATCAGGAAAAGGTTGCAGGGGTGAAGTTGAATGAAGTTTCTTTACCCCTTCAACTTTCTGCATATGCGGACGATATTATTGTGGCAATCACAGAAGAGTCAGATGTTTTTACTTTAATTTTACAGATTACAGTTTGTACAGAGGTTTTTGTATGGTGATCAAAATGTTTTGTGGAAACAAGTTACAGAATGTTTTTTTTTTTTCAAAAGTTGGTAATTTAGGTTTTGGTAAAACTTTGTTTATTGTTGATATTTCAAAATATAGTGTAAAGTGTTTGTCATCTTTTTATGTTAGTGTTTTAAAATCTTGGACCCTCATGGTAATGAAGAGAGTTGGCGCATCCACATCTTTAAACTGGTTATTATTGGAACCTGTCCTCAAGGGATCACATTTGGGTTCAGCTTGGGACAACATGGCAATGATTTCTGAACTGTTGATGAAAAAAGGGGTGGTCACATTGAAACATCTGCTTGAACATGTTGGATCTGAAATGGATGATGTTGTTTCATTGGCCCGAAGATTGGAGATTCACTCTTTAAGAACTGTAGGCATGATGCTGACAATGTTTAAGCGAATGTTGTCAGAAGAAGATAAAAGACTCATAAAGGGATGGTTTGATGGACTTCTAACACCAGATAAAGCAGATCCTTTTTTAAGCTGTGTTTTAAGGCACAATTGAAAGACTTTGAATGTCCTGAAGTTTTTTTAGAGAAAGAAAAAAATTAATGGAAACTTTTTGATTTTGTGAGTGGAAAGGTGATATATACGAAATATGTTAAGGCTTTGAACAAAGTAAAGTTAAAAGATAAAAAAAGATACTCCTTGGAGAGATTTTTTTAAAGTTGGTTTTGAGGTGAAACCTGTATGGGGGTTACTTTATAAGCCACTGACTAAAAATGTTGGTGATTTACAATGGAGAATCTTGCATGGTATTATTGCGGTTAATGCTTTTGTTTCCATTATTAATCCTGGTGTTTTAGATAAATGTCCTTTTTGTTTATTAAGAGAAACTGTCTTTCATTGTTTTGTACAATGTTTCAGAATAATGGATTTATTTACTTTACTAAGAGATATTTGGAAGTTACTTGGAGAACATTTTACAGAACAGTCCTTTATTTTTGTTTTTTTATATGGCAAAGGAAAGTAGAAAATGGACGATTGTTAATTTTTTTTCTTGGTCAAGCAAAGCTTGCAATTTATTTAAGTAGAAAATTTAAAATTAATAATGGACAGAATACTGATTGTGTAAAGCTCTTTAAGAGTATGGTTAGAGCAAGAGTTATGTTAGAATTCAAATATTATTTAAAAATGGATGAACTAAATATTTTTCAGAATATTTGGGACTATGAAAGTGTTTTATTTAATCTAAATAATTCTGAACTTTCATTTATGGATGTGTTAATTTGAAGCTCTGTTGAATATTCCTCTGGATCACTATTGAGTGAATAAAAGAGTTTTTAAAAATCAAATCTCTCTCTCTCTCTCTCTCTCTCTCTTTCTCTCTCTCTCTCTCTCTCTCTCTTCAGACTTCTGCACTCTCCCCTCACACCTGCAGCCAGTTAGCTAATCAGTCCCAGTCCATTGCTTCATTGCTGACAGTATTAAAACACATCTCCTACTTTCAGTCCTGGTTGGTTGTTCCCATCACTTCCCTACTCCTGGATTCCTTTATTTTTTGTTCTGCTCTGGCTCCTTGTGA
>NW_006801250.1:0-12748 GCF_000485575.1 Poecilia formosa | reverse complement strand
TGTTTTAAGGCACAATTGAAAGACTTTGAATGTCCTGAAGTTTTTTTAGAGAAAGAAAAAAATTAATGGAAACTTTTTGATTTTGTGAGTGGAAAGGTGATATATACGAAATGTGTTAAAGGCTTTGAACAAAGTAAAGTTAAAAGATAAAAAAGATACTCCTTGGAGAGATTTTTTTAAAGTTGGTTTTGAGGTGAAACCTGTATGGGGGTTACTTTATAAGCCACCATTGACTAAAAATGTTGGTGATTTACAATGGAGAATCTTGCATGGTATTATTGCGGTTAATGATTTTGTTTCCATTATTAATCCTGGTGTTTCAGATAAATGTCCTTTTTGTTTATTAATAGAAACTATCTTTCATTGTTTTGTACAATGTTTCAGAATAATGGATTTATTTACTTTACTAAGAGATATTTGGAAGTTACTTGGAGAAAATTTTACAGAACAGACCTTTATTTTTGGTTTTTTATATGGCAAAGGAAAGTAGAAAATGGATGATTGTTAAATTTTTTTCTTGGTCAAACAAAGCTTGCAATTTATTTAAGTAGAAATTTTAAAATTGATAATGGACAGAATACTGATTGTGTAAAGCTCTTTAAGAGTATGGTTAGAGCAAGAGTTATGTTAGAATTCAAATATTATTTAAAAATGGATGAACTAAATATTTTTCTGAATATTTGGGACTATGAAGGTGTTTTATTTAATCTTAATAATTCTGAACTTTCATTTATGGATGTGTTAATTTGAAGCTGTGTTGAACATTCCTCTGGATCACTATTGAGTGAATAAAAGAGTTTTTAAAAATCAAATCAAATCTCTCTCTCTCTCTCTCTCTCTCTCTCTCTCTCTCTCTCTCTCTCTCTCTTCAGACTTCTGCACTCTCCCCTCACACCTGCAGCCAGTTAGCTAATCAGTCCCAGTCCATTGCTTCATTGTTGACAGTATTAAAACACATCTCCTACTTTCAGTCCTGGTTGGTTCCTCCTGGTTGGTTGTTCCCATCACTTCCCTACTCCTGGATTCCTTTATTTTTTGTTCTGCTCTGGCTCCTTGTGATTTTTGTGAGCTTTTTTGGTAATCTCTTTTTCATTAAATCTTCAATACTTCTTGCCGTCTCTGCCTCACTGCTATTGGGTCCTCCATCACCAAAACCTACATCATGACACATTGTCCAAATACAGTAAAATAAATGACTTCACTGAAATAAATTAGTTTATTTCAGTGAAGTAGGAATGATCCATTAGGGGCAGATTGTTTGGAACAGCAATAAATAAATGACTAATTACTACAATGGGAATGTATTAAAAAAAATAGCTTATGTATTTTTTCAAGAAATGCTTTTCTTTATTTATGCATGAAAAAAGCACACACTTAGTTTACAATAAATATAGTAAGCATATTAAATCTTAGCATAATTGAGCATACTTGAATCCAGACTCCTAAGTAAACTGATGCAGTAAACTTGTTAGCTACTTATCAATGTTCTGTATCACTCTGCTATTCTACTTTGTACATTATATGCTTCACTTATATGCTCTATAGTTAATCAGTTGATGCTGGCATTAATTATAAAGTGTGGTTTACCAGTGAGCAACTGAAGGGGAACAAACTACTTTCCATCCATCCAACCATCGATCATACTTGCAGGGTGGTGAGGCTGGTGCCCATTCCCAGCAGTCATCGGGTGAGAGGTGGGGTTTATCCTGGACAGGTCACCAGTCCATGGCAAGGTCCTTAAAGCTAACAGTAATAAAATGTATGAAAAAGAGGTGGCAGATTAACAAAGGGAATACAATCTGTCCAATTATTTTCATATCAAGACATGTTGATTAAGCACTTTGTGGTTTTTGCTGTTCTTAAGGAAAAACAGCATGTCTTACACCATGAAGACATTGTGGAGAGTCATCCTCAGAACTGGTGTGGTGAACTTGTGGGGCCAGGCTCCTCTTCTGAGACAGGGAACAAACCAGTAACCAGAAACAAACAACATTTTGAGGAGTACCACCATCAAAATCACCAATATATATCAAATACATACCATAAATTATTCACATCAGTGTGATTATTCACTATAATAATAATAATAATAATAATAATAACAACAACAACAATAATTGATTTAATTATTCACATTTGTTAGCTCATCTGACAAATAAAAGAGTTAACATAGGCCATCCACATAAACCACATTGTGAACAATGTTTCATGATAGGCGCTGGTTGCCAAACAGACTTTCACAAATGGAACTGATAGCAAAAGCTATACAGCTGTGCTATATGAATATTCTTTATGTATATTTGAATCAGATTTACTGAATATGATGTGAAAGGACATAAGAATTACCACATTGAGACTTAAGACGATCACAATGTGTGAAGAATTGCAAACTTGACAGACCCGTTCTCCCAAACAGGCATATATTGTATGCATTTCATCTATGGCTGGAAAGGTGGAGGATAAGCTGCTGAAATCTTCCCGTCAGACGTGGCTGCCCTGATCTGTTGTTTTAACAGAATTAGGAGGATCTGAGGTGGATTATTGTTGGGGCTGAACTAACACTGTGTGGGAATGTCGGGCTGTGCTTAGATGTGCCATGCATTTTACACTGTTGTCAGAGTGATGTGACAGGGAATGAAAGGCTTTTCTGTGCACACAGGCAGAGATGTTGGGGGGATAGGAATGTAGGTTGCTATTGAACTCTGCTGGAGACACAATGATTAAGGAAGAGATATATTACTATTCACCATATGAATCAAGGGATTAAATAAATTCCAAACTGATTACATTTTGGCAAGTGAAACTTTTTGTGCTGAAAAGTCCTGTTGCTTTGGAGCTGTGTGGAACTAACTATTATGCAGTTGCTGAGCAGTTGGTCAGACAGCGCTTATTTAGACTGATTAAAATGGGTTTAAAAGTAATCTGACAACTAACTTAGATGGATGGAATTCAAAGAAAACTAAAGTAAGCCAAACCAGTGTCTGACTTTTTTCACTGTTCCTTTAGGTTCAGGTATTTTTGTTTAAAGCTCTGCTAATTTCCTTAAACAACAGATTTAAAAGGGCAGTGTTACATAAAATCACTGTTTTTGAACTTTACATCATGTTATAATGATGTAATGATGTAAAGCTCAAAAACATACCTTGAATCTCCAATGGCAACCAATTCAGCTGTGCAGAACACTTGTGGTGGACCGACACAGTTCCAATGGCACATTGCGCTCTAACCGGTTAATATACGGTTCAGTTCTACCACAGGTAGTGAGCTTTTCTTTTATACCCTCTTTTATACCTATATATATATATATATATATATATATATATATATATATATATGTGTGTGTGTGTGAGAGACAGACACACACACACATTTTTGTCATAGTACCCCCAAGAATTTAAAACTACTTTCACCATCATACATAACTTTATTATTTATTTTAAGCCAAATGAAAAATAAAATTCACATCACAAGATAATATCATGTAGTTCTGGTGTTTCACTCAGAACTGTCAACTTTCTGTGTCAACTTTCAGAAAGTTGACCACAGCTGCAGCATTTCTTCTTTGATACTGTCCTATTTCAGACAGACTAGTTTCTAGCAGCTTGGCTAATTCATGGTCATTCTGCTGCAATACATACACTCCTTGACCTGCTCCTAATTAAACTCATAAATAAATGCCTCCATATTGAGCAGATCTCAGATAGAATGTACGCGTTACACAGCTAAATGATAAAAGTTGTTTTTATTTTTCAGTGACGTAAATCACGAGCCAATCAATGAATTCGGTCAGTTGTCAATCAAATTGATTCGGTACCCTGCTCTTTACTGCTAATTCTACTTCTGAAGTAGGTACAAGGCTCTGAGATCAGCTGGGCTGAGCCGCGCTGGATCTGCTAATGGAGAACGAATCTGGTCGAGGCAGACCAGGACTGAACCGGTTAGAGGTGGGCTAGTGGAAAAACGCCTTAAGGGACCAAAGTTGTCATGTGAAATTGAGCAATACCACCAAGTATAGTTGACCTCCCATGGGTTCTGGTGCTGCACTCCTGGAGAAGGACTGGATGCACTGTCACTCTAGAGCTGCTAAGGGACAGAGGCACTTGGCAGGTGTGGAGATATAAGCGTGCCACCTTATTATAGAAGCTAAGATGTGTCAGTGTGTCATGTTTTGGTTTGTTTTCTAATGCATATAGCTGGCACTAAGGATCAAGCATGGAAAAGGAAATATACTTTTTTTTTTACACAATTTCTCAGAATGTGCTAGTCAAGTAATTGGGGAGTACAGGAGGAGCAGAGGAGTTAGATTGATGCCAAAGGAAGATGGTGAATATTGTTGGTAAGTGGAAGCATTAGGTGGGGAAGTGGAAGAGGATGGATGAAAACAAGAACTGAAATGCAAACAACCGACAGATTTAAAATTTGTTTCAGTTTTACCAACTTGTGTTTTTGTCACTGCAAGTAATATTTATGTTCTGCAGTAATTTAGCCAGAGTCCTTAAATCTGACAGAAGACCGTTAGTGTTAAAGATTGCGGGGATAGCAAGAAGGCCTTCAAGTACTTTACACCAAAGACATTTTTTTACATTAGTTATGAAGCAAAGTTAATAATTAAAAAAAAACAAAAGCTCAGCAATTGTATCCTATACCCTGTGCGTAAAGTTAAAAATGTTAGTGCATCTAGAAGGAAAACATCAACCTAAAGTTAATCCTGCTAGGATTCGTCTCATCCCACATACGAATCCAGAGACATTGATGTCTCTGAACATTGATGTCCAGAGACATCAATGTTCAGCTCTTAGGAGATAGTTGGATTCACTGATGCAATCACAGATTTATTCCTGGGAATCACCCCATGACTGCTTTGAAGAGAAACAGTTACTTGGTGCTAGTGTTGTTTGATGACCTGCAGATGGCTTCTCTAGGCTGCATAACTCTAGCTTCTGGGAAATCTATTAATTTGCACCTTATCGTGTAGCCTATACCGATGGAGAAAAGAACAGGCATTTCTTGCACTTATTTCCATGTTTCATCTTTAACGTAAAAGTTTTTATTAATGAAAACTTTTGTTAAAGAAAGCATGGCTGTTGTGTATACAGCACTCTTATTTAACACCCTGTCCCTATTTTTTCTCAGTCTATTTTATGTAACAATCTGAACTATTACAAACTTGATGTCTGCACAATTGCAAGATGTCAGCAAAGCATAATGTTTAGTATGAAAGCTATTAAAGTAATATTCAAATGCTTTTTTGTTTTTGCACAGATTGTGCTCCAAGGTCTGGAGAACACTAAATTATTTCATGCAATTAGAGACAATTGCATAAAATAATTGCAATAATTTGCAGTCACACAGTTTGTGACTAAACAAACTGTGTGACTGCAGTTTGGTAAAATGTTATGCAATAAAGCTCTAGCAATAAATGCTTTCTAGAACCCAGCCCTTTGAGAAGTAAAAGGACGTTTATTTATTTATTTTTTTTACCAAAGTATGAGCTAAATTGAGTGTGCAGTGTTGTGTGGAAGAATGGAACCGGAAAGCAAGCCTTTAAAGCCTTATGTGAGAGACTGGAGTAAAATGAAGCTAACCTTCATTTCTAGCATTACTTTGCTGCTGCTAGTTAGGACTATTTTAAACAATAGGACATAAGCCTAATGAAAAGCGTTTAGGGTAATGTAATGATCAATAATTAGAGAATTTATGGAGGGTGGTTGAGTGAAAAGTGGTCATCCTTGAAAGAAAGTACTGCTAATGATGTCTGTGAGAGAAAATCAGGACAGTACTTCACACACACACACACACGCACGCACGCACGCACGCACAACAAACACACGCACACACCAAGCTATAATGTGTGTTCCTCTCTGTGAACTCTTCTAATCTGGATTTTCCAAACTGAAATCCAACTGAAAGAAGGAATGGGTTGAAAAAAGGAATAACGACAAGAAGACAGAGAGGTAAAAGAAGGGGTAGAAGCAAGCATTTCTTTAAATAGTTGTAATTTCTGTTGTCAACCCGCAGCAGTGTGTCCCTGTCAGAGGCTTTATCTGTCAGTTGGACTCTTGCCCATGGACAGCTCTGGGCCCTGTGTGGGATTTCACAGTGGATTTTTTCCTTTCTCCCCACAGTTGCCTGTGGCAGGTGTGGAGTCATCACAACACTATTAGTTTCACTGTGGCAATAAAACCACATTAACCCACTAAGCTGAGGACACGCTAATTACACTGCTGGATCTTTAGGAACCTCTGTGGACTGTGACTGGATGTATGCAGAGACTACCTGCTACTTTTATATTCCTTTGAGCCTCTCTAAAAACCTGGAAAACCACAGAGGACTCAGTTGTAACAGCACTGAACTTTTCTATATAACATGTAAAATAAGCTTTGTTTACAAGGAAAAATGCAATGCCTCAACTAAGGATGTTTTCACGCCTGATAGTCTGGTAGATTTGGTTCAGTTGGAGACCAAATTACAAATGTGCCATTTTCAGCTGGTGTGGTTCGCTCTCATGCTGCATTTTGTCAAACAAACCCTTTGAGAAGCCTGTTTAACCCCTCACCTGTGGTGACGCTGCACCAAGAACCACTGAAATAAATGACATAGAAACCTCTGAAGAAGATCAGCATATCTTCCTTCTTTGTGAAATGTAAACAAAAATGGAGTGGCATCAGATTTTAATTGTTGTCAGATTTCTCTTTAGTGTTTGGCAAAAGACCACAAATCATTTCTCCCACTAGTGCCAGACTCCTGCGTTTGTTTTGATTATACTTACCTAGAATGCCCTGGGCTATAGGCACTGTGCGTTGAGACCCCAGCAGGTGAAGTGCTTGTAATTTAAGTGGACTTGTCTTATTTCATTTATTCTAAGTTATCGAGGCCACAGTCAGTGATGCATTCATCTGCTTTATGTGTGATAGGATCTGGATTCACAGTTCTAGGTGAATATGAACTAAACCGGATAAAAAATGCAGCTGAATAGCTCATGTCAATATCATTATAATTTGACGGGTAAAAATAGTACATGGCAGATTTTTTTAAAATACCGTCAGTCAAAATGATAGACAACAAAAAATTCTAGTGTAACCTCTGACATAGATACTCTGTGAATTTGACTATAAAATATGATATAAAGAGCAAAACCAAGAACTCATGCAAAATTCCCCTTGTACCAATGAGATGGCAATGATAGGTTTAAAAATGACAGCTATTAAAAACATGATTTAAATAAACCACTTTTCAATGAAAACATTATTCATTTCACTTTCTGAAGAAGGAAGTTCTTCAGTTCAAAGTTGTTAGGGAGCGAAAAATCCACCATAATGGGTAAGGATTATATCCTCAACTTCTACACCTCTCTGCTTGGTTTTCTAACCATATTTATTTATCTCAGATATTTGAGATAAATAAAGTATTTTTTAATTGATTTAAATAACCTACACATGTTTTTAAACAGTGCCTCATGTTGGTGTGACCTTACTAAATAATGTTTGGTTGGTGAACTATGAACATGAACCAACACTGATTCAGCAAGACATGTGGCAGTGTCATGCAGTGGGAAGTCTTTTCTTTGACAGGGACAGGAAAGTTGAACAGAGTTGCAGGGAAATGGTTGGACGTCCTGAAACATGCAGGTTAATGCACCATTTACAAGGAGCCTTGAGGTTCCAAAGTGGGACTTTAAACTTGTACTATAATTATTGTAAATTGATCAAGTATATGATGGGGGTTTTGTTGAAATATGTTAAAATGTGCCAAAGTATCAGTACAAGATGATCCTATTCAGAGTAGAGGAACCTCAGTGTTCGCTGAAAGACAAGGTGCTAATAGATTTCCACATCTCAGGTTTCAAGGTTGAGTATTAAAAAGTAAGACTACTTGAAGCTCTTTCCCAATGAGGATGACACATGAATAAGTATGTACAGCATAGCTTTACATGATGTAAGTCCTCCTTGTACCTGAAATCCACCTCCTTATAAAAACATCAGAGCAGTTTAGATAAATCACAGCCTATCTTGAAACCTTTCAGAATTCTCAGCAGGAGTAGGAGTTAGATCTTACTCTACTCTGAAGCTCACAAGCCTTCCTTTGAAAAAGATGAAATCCCTCTGCCCTCTCCCCACCCATGCCATCTCTCAACAAAAGACAAGCATAATAGGGTACATGACAAAACACACTTGGGCCTCTTCGTGGGCACTTCCATCCACACCCTGATAAATAAGTCCATTTGAGCTCTTGTCGGATGAGGTGGAGTTCAGACTGGCTCACCACAGTCCCTGGCAGTCTCCTCTAATCCTGGGCTTGACAACCAGTGAGAGGACCAGTGAGAAGATGCCTGGGAGGTCTGTCAAATCCACCAGGTCAGGGATAATTAGCTTGTAGATTTCTCTTTTTATCCACATCTGAGAACAGGCCTGGTATGAGTCTCGTTTGGTTATTCTCAAAAGAATTTTGTAGGTGCAGAGAGGTGAGGGTCAGCTTCTTGTGTCCGGCCTCTCCAGGATATCAAAACATGGCCTCCTGCTTTTTCCATAAAAGTCTACTTTGTGTGCATGTGTGTGTGATCTGGCGATGATTAAAAACCTTACAGCTGTCTTCGAGTACACATTTCATTAAAATTCAGTCTAACAACCCTCCATGTTCAGTTAGGTTTTTGTGCCATTTCATCAGCCAGGAATGGCTGATGAAATGGCCAAGAATAAAAATAAAAAAAAAGAAACTTTTTGAATTGGAAAAAATGCCAGTAAGTGATGCAGGTAGAATTTGGAAAAATATGAAGAAAATTAACTTCTACGTTTTATTTTAGTGATATTAAAAATAACTGTCTATATAATTAAAGTAAATAATTGTAGCACTCCACTGCTCTGTCTGCTAGTAACTGGGACAAGAACTTGAACTCACTGGTGGGGTGGCTATTTGGGTTCGTTAAGTTCTTGTAGATACCACGCAGGTTTACCTATGTTGAGTAAATCCTTACTCATCCATTTACCATACACACATTTGATGTAACATAAATAACTCCAGAAAACCAGCTAACTGAATAGTCTCTTTTAATAAGAACTTGGAAAAATAAATCCTTAGCCCCACATGAGGCTACGCAATACCCCAAAATGATGGAAAACTTAAATACAGAGCACGGTCATTAATTCCCAGTAATAAATGTTTCCCAAAATAAAATAAAGCCAATAAGGCACTTTTCTTTTCAGTCCCTTATGTTTTACACACTTTGACTTTGTGTTTTTTATGAAAAACCCTTCCCTTGAACTGTTGTTTTAATATAGCCAGAATTCAACTTTTGTCACTAAAATAACTCCATACATTTACCGAAAGTTACAGTTCTGTGTATAAAGTGTCTGTGTTGTTGATGTGGGCCCATACTCTCTCTCTCACACACACACACACACTGTCCGGTACTGGTTAAAGTTTTCATTGCAGGTGTTAGGAAAATAAATTTAAAATATGCTAGTTTTAAAACTTAACCACATGTACAATATTATATAAAATTAACAGCGTTTTAAAATAAGAAAATGTGGTTCTAAATTGGGCATCTCATTTGTAGGATGTTTCTATTAAATATAACACAATAAGTTGGATTAAAATAGTTTAGTTTTAGTTTTCTATCATTTAAAACACAGTTCTTAACCTCTCTGTGGACTGAGCAGGCATTCACAGGGGGTCGTGGATCTGTGTGTGACTTTAACCTTTTGACCACTGATAAGATTTAACAGCTGGTGTAAAACAATCTGGTCCTGTCAACAGAGTAGAGCTTCCTCTGGGACAGGGTCATAAAAACATCTGTCTTCATTCAAAAGAAAATAACACTTCTTTGATCTTAAAAAAGATCAAAGATTTTTACTGGAGCATAGTAAACTAGATTTAAATTAACTTAGCTAAGGACAGTCCCCTAATTTGAATACAGCAGAGAAGGGAAACACGCCCTCCCTTTAAAAGTATAGGACCCAGAACCTTAACTTCAGATCGCTCCAGGTTTACCCATGATGCTGTCTCTGGGGAACGGTGTGTCGGTGAAATGGCTCCCCGTAAGTTTGTCTTGGTGTGTGAATGTTTGTGGAGTGAAGTAAATATTGAATTGGATGCTGGTTTATAATTTTGTTATGAGTTATGTCAGCTTCATTAGTTTGTTCGTCTAATAAATGTTATGTTTGTACTTGGAAAGCGTTTATCTTTGCCTTTTTTCCTGTTTTGGCATTTTTCCCTATCCTATTTGTCTCAGGTAAATGAAGGTCCGTCTTTGTGTGTATGAAGTGTCTGTGTTGTTGATGTGATTTTATACTTTTAAATGTTGGAATAAACTCTGAAAATGTATGACATGGAGCGTTGATTGTTATCTCTGTGTGGCTTTTGTTTCCACGCATGGCATCATTGAATCCGGGAAGACAAGAGAATGCAGCGAGCCAGAAGTTAATCATTTTTATTATTTTACACAGGCCTGAAGAAGCTAGGTTGCAGTGTCGCTACGACAATCCTCTTCTCCCCGTTTAAACAATAAAACTGACTTAGACCTGCTCGCTCAGCCGACGTCCTCTCCATCAAGGTTGCTTTGCGAGTCCAATTTCTCCGCCACACGAGTCAATCATGCTAAAGCCAGCGTCGCCATGTTGATGCTTTCCCCTCGCCACCTTGGATCAGCCGCAGTTCTCCTCCGTGCTTTTCACTACAAAACACTTCTGCAGGTATCCTACCCACCGGGTGCAGGTTTACTTGTGCAGAATGTGCATAAAACTGTCCAGTTCCTTCCCCCACCTCAACCTCTGCACGCATTAGAAGCGGTCTCCATTAGCTTCCTCCTTGTCTTCTCCCTTCATCTTCCCGTCATCCCATTGTCCCGTTTTTTTTTCTCTGTTGAGTTCACTTGTCCTTCGTTAATCTAAACTACTTCATAGATAGGAAATTCAATACAGTTATTAAACTAATAAGTACACAAGTCACCTCCAGAAAAGCTTCGGCTTTCTGCTTTTTTCATTTTTTCTCGTGCTACAGTAACCGTTCCCGCATGTATATAATCACTCGGATTAAAAATTTACAAAAACAATAATACAAGTTTCTCACTGATATTTTCTATGCACATACAACCAACCGTGTAAATATTTTGCAAATATTAAAGGGCCTTAGGTGCATAGTTTTTAACCAGGGGCTACATAATAATAATAATTTAAAAAAATACCGTTGAACCTTAAGGTTTTTTTTATTTATTTATTGCAGAGCCTTAAATCAAATTTATTCAAATTTATTACATCAAAGTGAAATATCAACTATGTGAAAGTCTGGAGATTCCACTGAAACAATCAGATTGCACCAAACCTTTGATCCTTAATCCTGGAATCCTGGAAAAAAATGGATGACAGAGGGAAGGAATGACTGTCTTAATGGAAGGAAAGCTATGACTTTAGGATGAATGGCCGTCTGCATTGACCAGCTGGAAGTTGAGAGAACAGAACAGAGTCTGAAAACACTGAAGCACCAACACTAGGTACACGTACTATGGAAAAGAAAAGCAGAATGAGGAATGGAGTTAATGACTGCAAAGACTGCAGATACATACATTAAGAAAAGAAGCATGGAAAGTAAAAATGACCTTTAAGTAGAGAGCAGATTGGCTACAGTCTACTTATGAGGTTTATCACTCTTCTATTCACTGTCATCTATTACTTTTCAACTGATTTAATCTCTGGTTCTCACTATTCAGCTGCTCACAACAATTTCTACTTTCATCTCTATTTGAACATTTTAAATGCTTTGATCTCTTTTGTTCCTCATGTAACCTGGTTGTATTTCTCTTATGTTATAATTGCACAAAATGTATTTATTTTTTTTTATTATTTGTGTTGTTCCTTATCTGACTGAAACAACTCTGTCATTGTTTTAACCGTGCTACTTTAAGATCGGAAGCCCCTCCTTTTTATTTCTTCTTCTGTGGTATTGTCTTTAAATTGTTTGCGTCCTTTAGACCCTCCCCTTTTGTCATGTTGTCCTGCGGGAGAGGTGTGTGCTGTTTATTTTTCATCTAAATACATTCAGTTTATTTATAGATTTATTAAGTAAATTTTTGTTCTGTACTTTTGTTTTGTGTAGGACTTGGAGCAGGCAGCCTAAAACACAGTTGTTTTCTGTATTTTGTTCTCATGTGGTATGTTGTATAAAAAGGTTTATTTTGCTTATCTGTTAGTTGTGAGACATGGTCCCTCCCTTTTGTCATGTTGTCCTACGGGAGAGGATTTGGAGTGGGCAGCCTATAACACAGTTGTTTTCTGTATTTTGTTCTTGTCAAAATAAATCGAGAAATCACCCGTTTTAAAGATGAACCGTGTCACGACCTGATCACTCAGTAACCAGCACAACTCAGAAAGGATCCAGTTACACTTACTCCACAAATTTCTGATTTCTCTGACTCTTTGATATTGCAAACACCAAGCAGCAAACACCAAGAAACATTCCTTGTGTAACATTAAAGTCAGGCCTTAAAAAGTTACCATATGTCTCAGGAAAAACACACTTTTAAACTCAAACAATAGTTTATCATTTATAGGTGTTCATTAATGACTTTAATTTGTAAATCAAAGTGCCTCATTTATTAATCAATAAACCACCTCTGTCTGTAGGTTCTTATGGTTAACTGGACCTGCAAAGAGAACATATTCTGCTCCAAATAACAAACCAGAACATGTCACCACAGAGATGAAACAAGCTAGCTTTAGCCTGCCGTCACGGTAAGCTCCTCCCTAAGCAGAGCGAG
>NW_006801249.1:10903-17314 GCF_000485575.1 Poecilia formosa | reverse complement strand
CAGTAGATGTGATGTGCTCCTCTCTGGACCGAGCCAGTAAAAGCAGGTCGTCCAGATAGAAGAGGACCCTCATCCCTGCCACGTACAGTGGCTGCAGCGCTGTTTCCACGAGAGAAACGATCATCTGGGACGAAATAGCCAAACCTCTTTTCCCAGTTGATGGAAAATCCCAGACTCACCAGATGTGTTGCCAGCTTCTGGGTCTGAATGGCGGCTTCCTCTCTGGACCGAGCAAGTAAAAGCAGGTCGTCCAGATAGAAGAGGACTCTCATCCTTGCCATGTGCAGTGGCTGCAGCGCTGTTTCCACACATTTGGAAAATGTGCGCGGGGCGAGAGAATAACCAAATGGCAGACTGATACTGGGTCCCCTGGAAGGAGAAACACAGATACTCCCGGTGTTTCAGGATGATGGGGACATGGAAGTATGCATCTTTAAAATCTATGGAGGTGAACCAGTCGTCCTGGTGAACGTTTTCCAGCACCTGTCTAATTGTCAGCATGTGGAATGACCTCTCCACGAGCAAGTTGTTGAACAGGGACAGATCGAGAATTTCCAACAGGAGGTCTCACTCCTATTTTTGGGGACCAGAAAATAGCGGGAATAAAACTCCGCATTTTCTTCTCCCTGGGGAACCGTGGAAATTACACATTTCACCACAAGTTCCTGCAGCTCTGACAGGAGAGCGGTGTTCTGCTCCGGAGGTGGTAAAAGCCTCTCCACAATACCCTTAAAAGGCGGAGGCCTCCCTCGAAACTGCAGCATGTAACCCCTGCTGATTAGCCGATCCATCCACCTGTCCAAGGAGCATGCGCGCCGCCACTCTGAATAATGTTCTGAAAGCGGGCGTGCATTCATGTGAGGTGCTGTGGTTCGCATGGACTACAGCCAAGTGAGAGCCCCTACCGCCGTCTCCTGCCTCGGAGATTCTCTGGGGACTCATGAGGGCCAGAAAGGGCTGATTGTTAGCCTCCATGCCGCATGACGCGGCCGCATTCATGGCAGGCCGAGGGCGAACCCGCGCACTTCCTGAAGGGGAGTCAGGGAACTTAAAACGCCATTTCGGCACGGACTGCTACCATACAGATGACAGTTGCCACTCACAAAGTGAGATGAGAGCGAAGCTGCAGCCGGAATCACAGTAGGCTTTGACTGCTCTCAGATTTAGACTGCTCAGAAGAAGCAGACTTATCCACTGAGACAGCTGTCACACCGGGAAGAACTGCAGAGAGGTGGAGGAGGGTGGTGGAGTGGAACCGGAAGAGGCTGCAGCAACTGTGGAGGGCACTGGAGGGCCCGGTCAGAGAAACTGGTAATCAGCTGATCGCGCAGATTTGCGCTTAGAAGGGGCACAGGCCGCTGGACTAATCCTGACGTCCTGGCCCCAAACACGTCAGGGAGGCCCGAATCCAGAGACAGGCGTACTCGGCTTTGCGGGCTCAGCCGCTGCCTCAGTTATGTAAGCCGGCTGGAAACTGAGGTCAGATGGGTTCCGGACGGCGACTCAGGGCAGAGCTAAACCGAGCCGCCAGGCCATTTGAACGTGGTGGAGGAGGTTTGGGGACGGGAAGCCCCTTAGCGCTAGTAGACTCCTCGATCAAGCTAGGTAGCTCAAGGAGGAGCGAGCCCACAACTAGGAGTGGGGTTGAGTCGGACATACAGAGCATAGGGTTGACTGAGTATCCGCTCAGCCGCCTCTCTTCTTCCACCGCAGTGCTTCCCAGCTAGGAAGCAACATCTGAACCGCAGCTGCTACTGCTGTGGTCCTCGTCGCTGTCGTCCTCTCTGCCGATTATCCGATAAACGCTCAGCGTAACTAGCATCTCCCACGAGCAGCAACCAGACTTGGTGGGCCCGGCGCCCCGCCTAGCGCCAGCCTAGAAAAGGCTAGCTCTGGCTCCTCTCTTCCAGCGGGAGGAGAGCCCAGGAGTAGCAAGAGGGCTGAGGCGTCAGGGCGAGGTCAGCGGCTGGCGACTCGGGTATCCATTGAAAATCTGGTGCCCATCAAAGGACATGATGTACCTCATCTGACAAGACGTGCGAAACGGACGTTTGCTCTTAAAACAGTGCTATCTTACGCTGAAGAAAAAGAGGGAGCCATTTGTCTGGTCTGACCGTTATTTATACAGACCAGGGTGGGGCCTACTCAGTAGGTGGGCATGGACTAAGCTTTTTTCAGTGCTGCGTTGGGCGCGAGGGATAAACCCACTAGCAATAGCCTTAAAGGGCAAAGCCTATACGAAATAGAACATTGTTATGTGTAGAGTGTTATGGGCTTCCCCTGTCTGACTCTGCTGACTCCCACTCACATGTGATAGGCCTGTCTTGTGGGCGGGGAATCAGGGGAGCGGGATGACCAGGACCCGAAGAGGGGAGAGTTCAGTGTCTGTCAGCAGTGAAGCTATTCAGTTGAGTGTAACGGTTTGTTAGAGGCATGAGCTGCAACCTCAGGAATAGCAGAATGGTAAAAAAAACTGGCATCTGTAGCTACCAGTATTTCTTTTTTACCGTTCTTTCAGAAAAACTGTAACTTACAGTTCTGTGAAAAAAAACTGGTACATTACCGTTTTTTTTTAAAAAAACGGTAAACTACTGGCAGCTACAGACGCCAGTATTTTACCGTTCTTTCACAGTATCTATACTGTAATTGCATTAACAGTAATCTACTGTCGGGATTAATTACGGTACAGCTACAGTAAAATACTGGCATCTGTAGTTGCTAGTAGTTTTCTGTAAATTTACAGGATTATTTCTTAGAGTGTAGAGGTTCCAACAATCCTCGTCTCATATGGATTATTATCAAAGTTCTCCTAGTTTTATATTCTCCCTCAGTGCCCACGGCTGTTCCACATTTAGTTATTTACTCTCTCTTGTTCCTTTGACTAGTAATAACTCACTCCCTGTGTATATATACTTCATCCTTTATGGAGGTTTTTCTGTCACTGTCAGATCCGCCTATGTCAGTGATGTCTCTCCTGGTCGGTTCCCTTTGTTTCTCCTAATGTATTCTGTAACTTTTCTTCTTTAATAAACTTCCACTTCACTATGATTATGGCTTCCTATGACCTGCATTTCAGTCCTGCTCAAAAAAACAGTCATAACATTAAGTTGTGGTAAACAAATGAATAAGACTGTACAAGCAGCTGAAGATGCTTTCTCAGTGGTGTGTCTGGATTCTGTTACAGGAACAGGTTTAGGAGCAGAGGTCCTCCAAAGTAGGAAAGACCAGGTAAGGAGGTTTGTCTATTTGGTATTGAGGCCATCTTGATGCCTTCCTGATTAGTTGTGGAGAAGCTTAAAGCAAAGTTAGGTTATAAAACAAAGCTGAGAACATCTCATAGAACTCTGTTCAGTCTGTTATCTGAAGATGGAATGAAGATAGGATAACCACAGGTTAAAAAACACACAGATGTCCACCTAAAGCTAACAGGCTAGACAAGCAGGGCTTTAATCAGAGAAGCAGTCAAGAGCCACTGGTGACTGGAGAAGTTGAAGAAATTCACAGCTCAGGTGGGAAAATTTATCAATGTCAACTATTAGTCACACGCAAATCTCAAAATCAAAAGTTGAGCAAACAAAAGAAAATGTAACCTAAAGATTTTTATGTACATTTTTGAATGGAGAGCACCTGATTATCAATTTTTACCAACCTGATTGAAAGCAACTGATTTTGTGAATAGTAATGTGTAAACCTGGTGGAGACATCAAAAGCCCTGCAGCACTGACTGCAACAGGTTTTACAGTATTGACTCAAGGAGGCTGAATACAATTTTCTGTAATCCAGACTTATGTTTGCAGACCAAACTTAAAAACATGCATCATTCTTTCATGTTACAATTATATTAACCTGGCCATTGACTTCCTACATTATTCCGCTCAATTCACATCCAGTTTATCACTCAGTCTGAGTTTTCTCTCATTCACTTAGATTCATTTGGTAGATTTTTCTACTGGGCCAGTCAGCAAACAGAATTAGGACCTTTTGGAGAAAGTAAAATGTACAAAAAGGGTTTGGTTTTTACCAGGCTACAATTATGTACAACTTAGTTTTAGTCTGTCACATAAAGACCCAATAAACCTATATGAACATTGAGTTCGTAAAGTAACTAACTGTAAAAAGTTGAATAGTTCAACCCTTCTCTTTTATTTAATAGCAATGTCCTAAAAAAATCTATTCAACAAATAGAGCATTTCTGTTGCTGGTTTAATTTAAAAATTGAGTTCTACAAAAAAAAAATTAATAAAATAAAAAAAAATTAAAACATAGTTGGAAAGACCAAATAATGTGTGGAAAATTAGGATGATCACTGTTGAATGCACAAATGCAAGGATTGTGATGCTTGTTCTTTAAGATAAAAAAAGTCAGAAGTGAGTGATGTTTGTGTGTAACTAAGCTATAGGGCTGCGGGCGATACAGCTTAAAATATAAGCATGATCTGTTGATTCAGTTTATATTGATAATTATTGAGTAAGCTTTTTTTTTTTAAATACTGCCAAACAAGTGACACGACCTATCCTCTTGAAAGGAACTACGACTAATTATAAAAATAGACCTTATTTGTGAAATATTTATCTCAGAACAATACAATAATTATATAGTTATATAGTATGGTTACATAGTTTTTTATAAAATTTTTTATAACATTTTTATAAATTTTAATAAAATATTTTCACCGGAATGGCGCCATGTGTTTCACACTGCAATGCATTCTGGGTAAATGACGTGAAAAGGTCCAACTGCCTGGCTCCTCCAGCCAAAACAGTGATGAGTACCGTTATTACGCCTTTTTAATTTGAACCGGAGAACATTGAAAACGATCGGAACATAGAAATCAGAAGAGGTGATGAAGATGAGGAGGAGCAAACAGATAAAGAGGTCAGTGTTGGCAGTAGGAGCTGGTGTTTTGTTGCTGCCTTCATCTTCATAATGAAACAATGAATGACACTACCTGTGGTCGGACTGTGTTCAAGTGAATACTTCTGTTGCTCTGTGTCCAGTTAGGTAATAGGGTATGAACTTCATTCAGTGTCATAATAGTTTTACAGTACCGGTGATCCAGCTCCATTAGCATTTCCAGTAGTAATAGCTCCATTAGCGCTGCTTGTCTTTGACGTTTCTCCAGCGTCTGTAGCGCTGTGTCTGGTTCGGCATCAGCTGTGCTGCTTAGAGTTTGGTGCGGTGGTAATGGCCACACTGGAGGTCCAGCTCTGCCTGTCGCGGCAGCATGGCATTTATTTTTAGCTCATTAAGGTAGTGATCAGCTTAACGCTACCTTAACGTTGGCTGTTGTAGCCTTTGTTGGTTCTGCTGGTATGGATGACTTTCTTTCATGTGGAAAATTATCCAGATTCTGTCTCAATCTTTATTTTTTATCACAGGCGATAGTGACACGATGTGGCATTATCTAAAATGACACCAGTCAAACGCAATATGATAAACAACTACTGGGGTAAAGTTAGCTTTCCTGTGTTTACTCTGTAGACTCCGGTACAGAATGGACCATTATGCGTCATCAACCCAGCGGAAAAAATGGCGACCTCTATAGGTTAAAAATATAACAAAAGATGTAAATTTTTGAAGTAATTATGAGTTTTGGTATATCAAAAAGAGCATTTTTTTAAGTAACAGGAAAATTGCAACATATTTACGTCAATATGTTCAACTAGTCCTGGATCCTTTTAAGCTAGTGCTGGATTTCAGATGACGTGGCACCGACGTCACCCACTGCATATGGAGGGCCAGACATAAATTCAGCCCACTTATTTTTGTTGATCCAGCGTCAAAATGTCTAAAGTCTGTGTCCTGTATGGCTGTTCCAACCGTTCAAATAGAGAGAAAGATAAACGTTATTTTTGTGTTTCGAAGGTAGTTGGTCACAAGGGAGTTAATTTTTAAAAACTTACTGAAAAAAGAGGAGAAATGTGGGTCACAATCTACAAAAGCAGGAGGTGCGGAAACTAACAATGCAGCGCCACTTTCTAACAGGTAACGATTGATTTATTGGACAGTTATTAGAAAGACAGGCATTCATATGTAACGTAAGATATATTATTTTTATGCCCTAGCATGGTTGTCCTCAGAGCGCTAATGTTGCTAGCACCTAGCTCAGTGCCGAGTCACGGACAGAAAATATAATGCTTATTCAGTGGCACTTTCATGCTAAAAAAAATAAAAAAAGCTAAATAAATTAAATATAACCTATCCAGCCATACAGTCACCGTGAGCTGTTACTGTTGTGTGTTGTGGTAATAAAGAGTCGCGCTGAGCTTGCTGATGTCTTGGTTTAATAATAACCGTTAGCCGATAACATACAGGGCAGCAACACATGTAGACCACAACCCCAGTCTCTGTAGGGCAGTGGTTCCCAAACTTTTTCATCTGCGCCCCCCCAGTGGTTTCCAAACATTTTCT
>NW_006801249.1:3915-10022 GCF_000485575.1 Poecilia formosa | reverse complement strand
TCAAGCTCCCAGGCCTCTGGTAGAGGACCCGAGCTCAGAGGATGAAAGAGACCACCCATGGAGGGTGAGAGGGGAATTTTTTTTTTTTTTTATATAGATAGATAGATAGATAGATAGATAGATAGATAGATAGATAGATAGATAGATAGATAGATAGATAGATAGATAGATAGATAGATAGAAATTATGGCTTTGTAGCAAAACATGAAGACAGTTTCATGTTACTGTACCTGACACACGCCGCATTCCGCAGAATGCGGCAGACCACGGACGGTTGAAAGTTTATTGTCAAGTGTACAGACTGCCTACATTTCTCGTGACAAATGCCTTCATAACAATCCGAATAGCAAGTCTGATAAGCTAGTTGGGCTAAGATAACCCTGGTGTAAAAGAAACATTGTTTTTTTTTTCATCTCCAGACCAGCCACCGCACACTTGTTAATGCTGCATAGAGAGCGGCAGTCACTCAACGCGTCCTGGCCCTGGTTGACGGCTCTAACATTTTTAGCTCGGTGTCGTATAGAAAACACTATTCGATATGAACACTGCTTCCTGCCGAGCAATTTCCTGTGCGAGTCAGCGCGTCACCGAGTACGCGTCCGTGGGTGTTATTGAAAAACTTACGTTGCAACGAGCGTGACCTTCGGCATCTCCTTTGAGTCTGCATTGAGTCCGTGGAGTACGTCCGAGTATGTTGGGGGGGAAACATGAAACTGTTGTTGCGCAGGTTACACAACAAGTTGTTGCTAGGTAACCAAAGCCGGTGAATAAGGACCGAAGAACTGTAGAACCGTAGATGCTACCAACCTCTCTGAGTTGTCCGTGAGAGGTCGCTAAAGCCATTGATATATCACAGTTTAAAGCCTTTTCTCTGCCTACGCCCCCCAGAATTCTGTCAGATATATTTTCTGTTCATATTGATCACATGTCTTTTGCGATGGTATTGTTGTTTGTAATTGCCTGGCACAAATACCTAGCAAGTCCTTCAAACATTCACATGTGTGCAATTTATCTACATAACGTGTTTCACTTAGTGATCAAGTTCCTAAATTAAATTGGGTTTTCAGTATTATGATTTATTGTTCTCTATGTTTCTTTTGGTATCCAACTTTGATAACAACTTTGTGGTCTAAGTAAAATAAAGAAATGCAGAAAAACATCAACTTCACATAATTGAAACACATTGAAATGAGGCAAATGTAATTCAGGAAATTCTCTGATCCAGAGAGATCCCCTGGCTTCCATCACTTCTAAGGGTCTCACATTATGGGACAAAAGAACATCTTAAAGGTGGATGAAGTAAACCTTGGTGAGACTAGAACCATTTTTGCATTAAGATACAGCAGAATAGCATTTAAACAATCCTAACACAAATGAGAGACAAGAGTTTGGAGTTGATAGATTAAAGATTGTCATATGCACTCAAACGTGCATGTTTATTTAGAGTACTTGTTATGATCAATGAATTAACATTTTTGACCATTTTATTTTTCACAATAGAATGGATTTTTCTGACTGTGGAGAGTTAACTTCCATGTCTAGTGCAAGAAGCAGTCAGAGCAAACAATACAAGAAACACATCAGATATTTATGTTTCATCCTATCCTAATAGAAACATTTAACATTTACTTTACTCTGGTCAGTGAGATCCTCTTTTAGGCTGGCTTAAAAGAGGGCCGCATGAATTGAAGGTTTGTCTTGCCCCAGAGAGAAAACAAGGCTGAAGTATCCCAGAAGACTAGTAAAACCTGCAGATGTACTTTAGACCATGCTTAATCTGCATCGGAGACAAACTGGTCAGAAACAAAAGTGAGAGGAAAAAACAGAGCTGAAGAGAGTTCAGATCACAGTTAGGAATTGGTGCGGCAAATCTAAAGTTATTCTTCTCATATTCTACATTTCAAAAAATTAACAACATATATCAGTAATGGAAGCAGATAAACAGAAGAACATGACCTATAGCACTATTGTGGAACCTGAACTCTGTACCCCTCGCCATGTTGACCTGGTATGGAGAACCTGTACCTGGGCGTGTGAGCCAGCGTGAAGCGGCGTCTCTGGAGGTTGATGCTGCGGTTCATGAGCAGCTTTCTGAAGAGCAGCGGGGAGTTTCGAGGGGATCCTCGCGGGGAGTCTTTGGGTGACACCTTTGGGGATCCTGCAGCTGAGCAGGTTTTGGACCTCGGAAGCAGCTGGATGATGGGTATCCGGCCTGCCGCCTGTTTCCATGGTGTCTCTTCGACCTCAGCCAGTTCTTCTTCAGAGCTCTCGGAGCAAAGGTCACTCATGGTGGACGATGGACAGTCAGCTGTCAGGTAGTTTTTACCCTTTGCCTCCTGTGTACAGATAACCTAACAATGTGTCTCTTTCTTCTGCCTTACAGCACTTTTTGTGACGTTTTATGTTGCAGCAGGGCTTCGGTTCCCATGGCTGTGTCTCTTCATTTTAAAGTCCCGGGTATACTTCAAACCTAATGGCTAACACTAACTCAAGCTCGCTCTCAATAAATCTAAACATACTAAAAAGCTTTCCCCCCCCCCCCCCAAAAAAAAAAAAATGGAAAAAGACAACGACACAACAGAGGAACTTCCAGATAATCTAGTTTGATCTAAGTTTGGCTCGGTCTTCCTCGCCTCCTCCTGATGACCAGGGTCACAGCTATACTGGGGAATGGACTCCAGTGTTGGTGTTGATGTAGTCTTTCTGCCTCCCGCCCCCAGGCTGTGTTTACATTACTGATGGGCCTTCCCTCTCTCCAACTAAATATGGATGTTTGATTTACCATGAGGGGAGCCATGAGCGGACAGCTCCTTCTACTTCTCTTCCCCTCAGTCCGACCCCCTAACATCCCTGCTTCTGTCATTTGTAAGCTTAAGGAACAGATTTTTCATCAACTTCAAACTGTGTCCCATTACCACTTCCTGTGTGAGTGTATACATGAATCTGCTGCCTCCAGCTCACCTTTCTCACTCTCACTCAGATCCCAACTTCCACCTTTCTCACTCTCGTCCCATCTTTGCAAGCTCAGGGTTTTCCTCCATTCCCCTGGGTGCTGTTTGTTGTGAAGCTGGCCATTTCCTCATGCTTTTCACATGCTCTGAGTGCACCGGGAGGAGTCACATGAACAGCCTCTGACTATAAAAAGCAGAGGTAGATAAAAGCTACGGAGAGCATGGGTGCTGTCACGATGGCGCTCTCTATCTGTGACTGGAGGCAGCTTCGTTTTAATCCAAACCCGATGTCTTTGTTTCTGGAAGGGGGGTGAGAAAAGCTCCTCCTGTGATTAAGGACACACAGCCAAACACCAGTGCTGTCTAGGGAAACGCTGATGACCTAGGGAGCTGGAACATCTGACACAGCTCTGAACCTATGACCAACAGCTGGTAGCAGAAGCAGAAGAAAAATACTGTTTAGGTGAAAAGCTTTACTTTATCACACAATTTTAATTCTGATTTTAACTTGAAATAATTCAAAAGGAAATTGTCAAACATAAAGCAACATTAACCATTGCAAGCTGTATGGGTCTGTGGAACCCGTTTTCACTTTTCATTATAACAAATAAAGGTGTGCGTGTGTGAGGGGGGCGAGGGAGGGAGAGTTCCTCTGTGTTTGTGTGGGTGCTACTTATATAGGACCATTATAATCATTTTAACCAACAAAGGGTTTCCATTCATGGAATCTGAGGTCATTTTCCTGATCTCTATTTCTTTCAGTTGTACTGAGCTCAGCTAGTTCAGTTTGAGGTATGTTGTGAATAAAACTTTGGTAAAGGTTAGGGTTAGGAAAATATGTGGGTGCAGCATAAATACTAAAACCAGTAGAAGTCTGTACAAAGTTCTTGGACTGACACAGGTACAGGGATGTTTATATGTGTGAATTTTGTCTTACTGTAGCTGAAACATTATTGCAATGTGCACATGCCAAGTGCTTCACAACTGACAAATGCCTGTTTCTATGCTAACATGATGCTGATTTGCATTCATCTTGTGTTCTTTTTGGTGGAAATTTGTAATAAAACTAGAAAAAAGATAAAAACAGATTGCTATCATAAAGCCTTTCAGGTACATTTAAAGATAAATATAAATGTTTACTTAGCTTGAATAGAAATTGTCATTTTTAAGATTGCATGTTTTTGTCAGAGCAAACGCAAATGAGTGGTACATTTTTTTTTCTTAAAATGTTTTCTTTTAAAATTAAAAGGCAAAAATCAGCCATATTTGCTGTCTATATTGATGTGTTGTGAACATGTTTTTTGTATTTATATGCAAGAAATTTTTGTGTGTGTTGAATTTAAACAGTAAAATGCGGCAGGTCTACCAGATCTGCGAACAGTGGCTGTGTAACTAAAATATGAACACATCAAATCTACTGAACTGTTGTCTTCTCTTAAAATTTATCCTGAAGACTCTCCCTAAAGAAAATGTGTTTTGTAAATATGTTTTTAAAAGTGCTCTGTCCTGGGAGCTTGGAAAACAGAGTGGTGGGCCTGGTTGCCTTGCAACAGATTGACAGATCTGATCTACAAAATAATAAAAAGATATTCTTCCTGTTGCTCAGTTGACAAGTCAAACTCATTCTAACTATTGAAAAACAACACAGACAGAGAGAGAGAGAAAAAAATGGGGGAACTAGTAAAATGGCTGCTGATGATTGTGCAGTCAATTTTTCCAGCATGTATCTAGCAACAGCATGTATGTTGCTGGATGTTTTGTAATGACTGTCAATTTTTACCCATCTGTTTCAACATCTCATGCCTGTTTCAACTGTTTCTAATAAACCATGTCATTTATTTCTACCTGCCTGAGTCTTCACAATAAGTTTTTAAAGCTTCCTATATATAGGGGGAAAACTGAGAACTGCAGTTATTTATATATACAGGTCCTCAAAAAATTAGCATATTGTGATAAAGTTCATTATTTTCCATAATGTAATGATAAATATTAAGCTGTCATATATTTTAGATTCATTGCACACCAACTGAAATATTTCTGGTCTTTTATTGTTTTAATACTGATGATTTTGGCATATGGCTCATGAAAACCCAAAATCCCTGTCTCAAAAAATTAGCATATTTCATCCAACCAATAAAAGTTATGCGTTTTAATACCAAAAAAGTTAACCTTCAAATAATTATGTTAAGTTATGCGTTCAATACTTGGTCAGGAATCCTTTTGCAGCCTTCAATGCGGCGTGGCATGGAGGCAATCAGCCTGTGGCACTGCTGAGGTGTTATGGAGGCCCAGGATGCTCCGATAGCAGCCTTAAGCTCATTCAGAGTGTTGGATCTTGCATCTTTCAACTTTCTCTTCACAATATTCCACAGATTCTCTATGGGGTTCAGGTCAGGAGAGTTGGCAGGCCAATTGAGCACAGTAATACCATGATCAGTAATATCAGTGGTTTTGGCACTGTGAGCAGGTGCCAAGTTGTGCTGAAAAATGAAATCTTCATCTCCATAAAGCTTTTCAGCAGATGGAAGCATGAAGTGCTCCAAAATCTCCTGATAGCTGCTGCATTGACCCTGCCCTTGATAAAACACAGTGGACCAACACCAGCAGCAGACATGGCAGCCCAGATCATCACTGCCTGTGGTTACTTGACACTGGACTTCTGGCATTTCCTTCTCTCCAGTCTTCCTCCAGACTCTGGTACCTTGATTTCCGAATGACATGCAAAATTTTCTTTCATCCGAAAAAAAATAGTACTAGTTCATACGCCCTCAAAATAGCACTTTTAACTTTCTCAAAATCAAGGCTGTCAGCCACAGGAAGAGACGCATACGCCTCTTGCGCTTTACCACTTAATGCACACTGCAACAACAAAGTCCACACATTTTTAGGCCATTTAAGTGTGAGTGCCACTCTTTCAAACAATGTAAAATATTTATCAACATCCCGCTCATTAAATGGAGGAACCAAACGAACATTTTTACTTACATCAAAATCATTTGATTTGGGTTGCGAAGACCCAGCACCAAGCTCAAGTTCTTTCAAACGCAGTTCGGCTTGTATCTCCAGTCTTCGTTGTTCAAGATGCAGCTCCTTCTCTCTCAAAGCAAGCCGTCCTAATTCAACTTCAAGTTCCTTCAAACGAACCGGGTCATCTGG
>NW_006801249.1:1162-2757 GCF_000485575.1 Poecilia formosa | reverse complement strand
AAGCCAGCCTATTTATAGGCGGACCAACAGCACCACAAATTAACGTAATTAAATATCCAAAAAGAAATTATCCAAACTCCAAATTATATTTACAAAATGTCATTTAATCAAGGTCTATAAGAAAACAAAAACAAAAAGTAGACAAAAATCATAATGTGCCCGAAGCACATAACAATCGGTAAGAGACAATGATCGCCGATCACCGATCATGCACTTTTTCACGAAAATCGGCCCGATTATGATCGGTGACCGATCGATCGGCACACCTCTAGTTTTGAGTAATGAACCAGGCTGGGAGTTTTTAAAAGCCCCAGGAATCTTTTGCAGGTGTTTAGAGTTACTTTGTTGATTCAGACAATATGGGTCCCATATGGGTTTGTCCACGGTTTCCATGGTGGCCCCACATTGGTTTGCCCATGTAGGGGCCCATGTAAGGTTGCCATCTTTCAGAAATCAAAATAAGGGACGCCCACCACGACACGTGTCACCCGACTCTCATGGGGTGGGATGGCCGCTGCAGTGATAGATAATATTTTATGGCAGTGTTTTTTTGTCCTTAAAAAGTGATCCATACACCAACCGTTCATACATAGAGGTCAGTTAGAGTACCCCAAAACTGTACTCCAATCAGAGTAGTATACTTTAAATATGTTTAATTAAGCAAGTGTAAAAAGTATTTGGTAAACCACTGAGTAACTGATCATAACACCTGATTTAATATTCAAAATGTGTCCTCAAACAACTAAAAGTATAAAATTTATGTGAACATTCTGATATTTTACAGAGTATTACCAAAATATTTATATAAATAAGCAGTTAGGTTTGGAGGCTGGTTCTAGACCAGATTTACCACAGGGGCCAGGATAGTCAGTGTTTTTCCATGGCAACACTTGGAAAAAGAATGAAAAAAACAAAAAAACAAAAACAGAGCAATATTTCATCAGTTGATATAAGTGAGCCAAAGACCCACTTGGGTCTCCAGAGATCCAGGTTGCAGATCCCTGGCAGATGGAAAGTGTGTTCCTATCTCCATACAGCAGCTAAAAATGCACCACTATAATTTTTAATTCGTTGTTAAAGTAAAATTGTGAAGGTTAAAAAAAAGTGATCCCCCACTGAGTATTAACATAAGACATTTATTTAGTATAACTTCTTTGGTACCCCGTTAACCCCCAATTAGAACCGCCCATGGCTGCAGATCTGGGTCTGGTGCATTAATAATAATGATAATAATGATTTGTTCTTTAAATGATCATCTGTATTATTTTGGCTGATATTATTATACATTAAATAAGCAAATAATCAAACCAAGATAGTCTACTAAAATCACAATAAGAAACTTAATCATAGCAAAATGTTACCATATCAGGGTCTGCTGTGTTCCTCTCCTCTCCTTTTTTTTCTTTTTAATTGCCTGTATTCTATGGAGGACTAAAACTGACATAATAATAAATAAAAGAATAAATATGTAAATAAAAGTAGAAATATGTAAATAAAAGATAAATATATATCCTACATAATAATAAATAAAAGAATAAATATATAAATAAAAGAAGTCATATAAGTCATATATTTTTGATAAGAAATAAAAGCAT
>NW_006801249.1:0-843 GCF_000485575.1 Poecilia formosa | reverse complement strand
TAAGGGAGGCTGCGAATAGGTTGGATGAGTTGGAACGCGGCAAGTTTTTGGTTAACTATACTTCTGTAATTTTGTGGAAGAGGTTAATCATATTGTCATTTCATTAGCAACCACCGGTTCAACTCCTCCGACACAAAGCCCCAGAGCCAGGCCAACGCGCAATTGGAGTAAGTGTTCTTTTGTTTCCCTCCTTGTGTTTGTTCTAGTTTTAATGTAAGACGACAGCTTACGTATGTGTTTTTTTTAATCGTTCGAAATTCTACCACTGGGGGAATTTACTTAAGCTTCACCAGACTTTTTACAAAATCTCTGTTCCCCCCGTCGCCTGTGGTGGCGCTGCACCAAGAATTACTGAAGGAATCGACACAAAATCTCTGAGGAAGAGCAGCGCAACTTTCTTCTTCACAAAAAGTAAAACAAAATCAAAACAAACAAACAAAAAAACCGGAGCGGTGTCGCCGTTACTCCGGGGTGAGTCTGTCCACTAAACCAGGCTCTTCCAATGCGGGATGAGCAGGAATCACAAATTGAGCGCAGCGCCTTTTTTGTCTTACCCGGTTTCTATAAACATGGCTTTAATTAAAGATGAGAAAATTGCAATGTTTTTAAGTATTCTTCCTTGAGTTAAACCTAAACAGTTTTGTTTCTATCAAGATGCAAGAGAGGACTAATATGGAAGTAAATATGTGCCATCAGAATTTGAATAAAAAATGCATCCGAATTCAATTTAAAGAAAAATTCAGTGTCATTATTTGTACATGTTTGCAATTTTCATATGTTAAAAAAACTCACATTCCTATTTCAAAGATAAAATTTTCAATATATATTTTTTCAGTGTTAAAA
>NW_006801248.1:18862-21236 GCF_000485575.1 Poecilia formosa | reverse complement strand
ATGACTTCAGACAAAGATTTAATGTTGAATAAAGCCACTTTATATGAAAAACACTTTGAACAGTTTAGGGGAAAGCCATGTATTGACATTGTTTTCTCTTACAGAAGTGAGTAACTATGACTTTGAGTTCAAATATTTAGATGTTTACTGTTTTCTTTTACAGAAGTAAGTCTGCAGTGAACCAAACTGTGAAGACTGTATCCCAGGAGAATGTTTCATCAGCCATGGTAATATTTGCTTATTAAATGGAAGAGTTGTACTTAAGTAAGTTGAAATTTTTACAATAATTTTGAAGAGAATTTAAACTGTGTAATGTATGATTACCAAGGTAATAGAATGAAATGTGACAGATAAGTCGATAAGGAACTAATCATGTAGGTTTATGGAAATGAAGGTGAGCTGTCCGCACATGGTGACGACTAAACGGATGGGATTTGAAAGATGCACAACCATCATGCCGACTGCATGAACAAGCTGAGATCACCATCTACCCAAGCTGATAACCAATAAAGTGAGTTGCTGATTGCAGCCTGCCTCCCACTCAGTCATTTTTCAAGAAGATCAGATCAGATTAGGATCTGAAAGCTATCCCATCCCCAAAGCCTCCACCTTCTGTTTCAGCATTCGGGAAATAAAGGTTAGATTAAATTGATAATATGTGTCATTATTTGAATGTTCTCAGCTGCTAAATTAAAGCCGTTACTGGTTTTTGCAAAACATTGCTAATTAAAGAAGAATGTAAAGCTTTAGAAAAACTGTGAACATTCGATTATTCGAGTCATTTTTAATCATAAGTTCTACAGTGGTGGTAAAATTCTTCTGTTATATGGTTCATACAATCATAGTTAGTTTTTAAAGGTTAATTTAAGCTCAAAGTTAGTAAAACAACACCTCCGGAGCTGCATATGAGTCACCAAATAATATCTGGCTCAGAGTCCAGAGCAAGTTGCAGAGTTGAGGGAGACTCGCAATTTGTGAATCCTAGGCGACCGAAAGGCAACCAGACTGAGACCTGACCACAGCTCATTTGGACACCAAGCATCAGTTCTCTATTGAGCTGTGTGCTGAGCCCCATTGTGTACTGTATCTACACCTATGATGACAGTCCGTCCCACAACAGCCACCTCACCTACAAATATGCTGATGTCATCTCAGTAGTGTAACCCATCCCAAAGAGAGATAAGGCAGCATACAGAAAGAAGGTCCTGAAGCTGGTAGCCTGGTTTTTAAAGAACAATCTGGGTCTGAATACCAAGAAAACCAAGGAATCACTGTTGACTTCATGATGCACAGTACCAACTTAGCCACAGCAACCTTTGCTCCAATGGCCAATGTGTGGAGAGTGCGATACATTCCATTTTCTCACCGTGTCCACTGACGTCTCCTGAACAGACAGTATCATAGCAACACCAAACTACACTTCCTAAGGCTCCTCAGGAAGTACAACCTGGACTCCAACTTTCTATTCTCTTACCACTCATTCATCTAGAGCGTGATGGTACCGTACTGTGTCACAGCGTGGTACGGTAACTGAACCATGTCAGGCAGGGAAAAGTTTCAGATAGCAGTAAAGGCAGCACAGAAGATCATTGGCTGGTTTCTCTCGTCACTGATGGACATTTACACCACCCCACCACCCCACACCTCAGCAGAGCAATAAACCTAATTCAAGAACTAATCTGTTTGACCTGTTGCCCCCAAGGAGGAGCTACAGCTGCATCACAATAAGGAGTAGAAGTAGAGCAGTTTTCTCCCCCCCAAAAGCAATAACTCACACAAGCGCTGACTGACACAGTCCATGACAGAGAGAAGAAAACAAAGCTGAGGTAAGGGGAAACTATACAAAGAATCCTGAAATAAAATAACGATATGATCATAACAGAAACCCTAAAGCTCAAATACCTCGATAATGACAAGATCAGGGGATGGATACAAAAAGAATAAGGCACTGAACATCCAATGGGGTTCAGTTAAATGCATCATCAATAAATGAAAGGAATACTGTCAATTTGTAAATTAGCCTAGATCAGGCTGTTCTCACAAACTGAGTAACATATAAGAAGTGAGAGAGGCCATCAGGTCACCATGACAATGCTGAAGGGACTAAAAGCTTCAGCAACTGAGACAGGGAAGACTTGATTTAAAACAACTGTTCTTCACCAGTTAAGGCCTTATGGACAGAGGAAAAAAACTAATATCAAAATTTGACTACAATTTGCCAAAAAGCATGCAGGAGACTCCACTGTCAGTTGAAAGGAATGTATTTGGTCTGATTACCGTATTTTCCGCACTATAAGGCGCACCTAAAAACCTTCAATTTCCTCAACAGCCGACAGTGCACTTTATAATCCGGTGCGCCTTATAATCCGGTGCG
>NW_006801248.1:11469-18001 GCF_000485575.1 Poecilia formosa | reverse complement strand
GCACCGGATTATAAGGCGCACCGGATTATAAAGTGCACTGTCGGCTGTTGAGGAAATTGAAGGTTTTTAGGTGCGCCTTATAGTGCGGAAAATACGGTAGTCTAAAATGAAACTTTAAGACTATAAGACAAAACACTATGTTTGGTGTTATCGTGATAAACGATAATGTTGTTTTGAGACCAATTTCTAGTAACATAATGCTGATGACATTATAATACAAGAATACATTCTTAAAGATCACTTAACTTGAAATTATAATGAACATTTAACACTGGAACCGGAAGACATTTTAAATATCCAACATAAATGAACAAAACATAAATAAATACAGTTAATTATAGAGTATCTGTTAAAAATAAAAAAGCTGTCCTTCACAAAAACGGACTCGTTGAGACCAAAGAACCAAACTGAAGACTTTTATCATCCAGTCTTTGGTAGAAATAGAGAGAGAATAGATAAAACAATAAATCATGCAAATGAAAATTATTGAGCTTCTTTTAATTTATCATGTGATTAATTGATTTATTGTTTATTGCAACAAGCCTAGGTTGCAGTATCCTGAAACCCAAATGCATACAGCAAAGTCTACACAGAAATGGTTTGAAGATAACATGGTAGATGCTCTGTAATGGCCCAGTCAAAGTCCAGACCTCAATCTGATAGAAAATATGTGGGTGCAAAGTGCTGTTGACCGCTGATCCCCATTAAAACTGGCAAAATATATTGCCAATTTGTGTTTTTCTTAATAAAAATAATTAACACTCATTATTCATCGTTTAATGACTGACAGTCATTTTCTCACCATTAAATGGAAAAAATGACTCCAGTCTTTGACTGTAGAACTGTGTTAGTAAATGCCACCACTGTCGTTTCCTTTTCACTTTTCAGTGAGACTTACTCTTTCTTCCAAAGTAGCAAATGCTGTCAAATCCAGAAATAAAGAAATAATAAATCTGGTTTATTGTGTGTCACATCATTTAAAATGTATAAAATAGAAATTCAGTTCGACAACTTGCTTATCTTTGCTTTATGGTAATAGATTATTCATATAAGTGTAGTTAAAATACAAAGCATATCAGAACAGCATTAGCACTGACATGTGAATTGTTCCTCATTGTGACACCAGGGAACATGTCACCTTGGATACAAAAGAACTCCTGGCAACATCCACAATATGAACCCAATGAACACATAAACATGGAACAATAAATCTAACACATGGATGCACTTCAGTCATGAAGACACCAAGGACACAACTCTCCAATCTGACTTACACTGAATCACAGAGAGCACTGAATTGTCTGTTATGTCTGCCGATGAAAGCAAGTGAATTTGTTTTTGTTGATCACTTTTTACTATATTAATTTGTTTTATAACAGAACTGAAAACATGGTTGAAGATCATCGTGTCTGTAATGAATCAGCAGAGCTGGATGGACAGACTGTGACCTCTCATGCATTTAATGTTTTTGTCGTTTCTTTGTCACTTCTGATAACATGTGGAAATCTTCTTGTAATCATCTCTGTCATTTACTTCAAGCAGCTCCACACTCCAACAAACTACCTCATCCTCTCTCTGGCTGTGACTGACCTGCTGGTTGGGACTTTAGTTTTACCTTTCAGCACAATATTGTCTCTGAGTTCATGCTGGAATTCAAGTTATTTACTCTGTAAAATGCGAGGCCTGTTTGATATATTACTGTGTGTGTCGTCTATTTTAAATTTGTGCTGTATATCCATTGACAGATATTATGCAGTGTGTCATCCTTTAACATATTGAAGTAAAATGAATGTTCGTGTTACTGTGGCTCTGATCCTGGTGAGCTGGTCTCTTTCAGCTCTGCTTGCTATAAGCATCACAGCACGTGGGATAAATCAAGAAAATCTCAGCAGGAGGTGTAATTTATTTACAGCTACAAAACAATTCAGTCCGGAAACCATTTTTGAATTTTACATTCCAGCTATTATAATTTTATCAATCTATCTTAAGATTTTCATGGTGGCAAAGAAGCAGGCAAGACAAATCCAGAACACTATGAAGTCTGAAGCAGCTCTCAGTAAGATGGAGAATAAGGCCAACATAACTCTGGCTATAGTGCTGGGAGTCTTCCTGGTATGTTGGACTCCTTTCTTTTTATCCATAGGTTTTTACAGTATGGGAATAGTCACAATACCAGTTGCAACCATTGAAGGATTTAAGTGGTTAGGATGGTCCAATTCTATGTTAAATCCTCTGGTTTATGCTTTTTTCTACAGGTGGTTCAGACGAGCTTTTACTATGATCATTTCTGGTCAAATATTTCAAGGAGATTTTTCTAATACAAAATTATTGTGATATATGTGTAATTATGTTAATGGGTTTTTATTAATATTTTGTTTCTGTTATTTCTGTCTAAACATTTAGGTCACAATGCATGTATGTATTTGATGTTATGTGTATAGAAGTGTATTATGTAGAGTAAAATAATTAACATATAAATCACTTACATGCATTGCATTTTAAGTTCACTCCATGAAATCTTTTGAAATCTTTATCCATATGCTTAAAATGAATCTTTATTTTATAAACCCAGATATTTATAAGCTTTAATAATAATAATAATAATAATAATAATAATAATGATTGGAGCACCTCACTAAGACATTGGTGCCTACATAACCCAGCCACAAAATAAACTAGAAAATGTAGAAATACCTGAGTTAGTCTGTGGCTTTCATTATGCACAGTGTTCTGTGCAAGACAGCAATGATAGTGTATACAGTAGCCATCTATATTTTTCTTAGAAGATTTCCAGTTTACATGTAAGATGTGGTGTATTTTTCCATAAGTTTAAAGCCAGATTGTTTTACTAAGTTGTTCACTGCAATCCAGTTCAATTTCCCTGTTAGGATCCTGGTGTGTGCATGCACGTGTGTGTGCACGTGTGCGTGTGTGAGATCTTTCCTTGAACAAAGGATCTTCGATGGAGGGTGTGGCTATCCTGCAGCTGCCTACACACCTGCCTGCAATCATCTGATTGCCTGATGAGGATTTCAGAGCTGTGAGATAATTTACCTTCACCTGAAGATAGGTGAAGGTAAATTCACCTATCTAAGAATCTGTGGCGTCTCTCTTCAAAAACAAAGCTGTTGACCTCAGAAACCCGAGCCTCCATTGTGCATATTATTTTACTGTTATAAATAAACTCCTTTTCCTTTTCTTGCTGTGTCCTGCTTATGAGTATGCATGTGTGCCAGGAAATTACCTGAAAATATGAAATTCCCTGGGAGAATTTTTATTTTTTTTTGGATATATCCAAAGTGGAGTCTTGTGATGGGAGGAAGCATTTCTTACTGGTCACCAATCGCAGCATTTTGTGTCAAAATGTTTCCCTTTGTCTCCTGTAATCTGTTCTCCCTGTGTCCTAAATCCCACAGATTCTATTGGCTCTGATGGTTTTGGGAATTCCCCCTGTGAGGTGATGTGATTAATAATAATACTATTATTAAGATGCCTAATTTATCAATATATCCAGGATATGTGTTTATAGGAACAGTCAGCTTTTTCTAAACATTTGGCTTGATCTAGGAAGGCCTGGTCTCGAATCCATTCTTATTTTTTGGTTTATTGTAAATTCTGAGTATTTTTATTTGCAAAAGCAATTTTGAAACCCAGTTACCATGCTGAATATCTTCTCATGTCCAAATACTTTTATAAAGAACGGCTACAGAAGAATGCATAATAAACATTCTTAAAACACTAAATATATCCAATAAAGTCGTCCATAACGTATATATGAAAACATGCAGCTCGATCTTGCCACACAGGCTTTTACTCAGGACTCGGCTCAGCTCACACACATTGGTGGACAGGAGCCATTTCATCTGGATCCACTGTGTATTTTTGTTCAGACACCATCTGACCTCGGCGCTGGACCTGCCTCTTTAAAAACATCACCTTTATGAGGAGTACGTTTGGCACTGTGTTTGGTATCTGCTGCACATCACAGTTATGTCACCCATGCATTTCAAACGAGGGCAAATACAGATGACATCACCCAGGCCTTTCAAACTGTTCTCCATACTATGTGGAAATTCTGCTGGAGCAATAAAAGAAGCACAACTTTTTTGATCAAATTCTCTATATGAAATAAAAGGAGAGCCATCATCAATCAACATCATGGTACTTGTAGAACAAGGCTCTACATTGAGTTTCCCTTGGATAAGTCTTAGGTATTTTCTTGCCATTAGAAAAGAAAATCAACTAAGTTTCAAATCCATAAGCTGATGACGTTCCACAACATTAAAAGAAGTTTGTAAATACTACTATTTACAGACTGCTTTTAGAACAGTAAAAGACTGTATCATCAGCAAAGAGATACAATTTAGAATCAGTATGTTTCTACCAAGTGTGTCCACATAAATACTACACAAAATTGGGTCCAACATAGAGCCCTGAGGCACAACAGAAGACAGATTAATCCAGGGGTCCTCAAGTCCAGTCCTCAAGAGCTACCATCCTGCAATTTTCAGATGCATCCCTGCTCCAACAGACTGGGATCAAATGGCTGAATTCCCTCAGCAGCAGTCATTCAGCTCTGAACAGGCCTGGTAATGAGCCGTTCATTTGATCCTGGATTAAACATTGTGGTAAAAAGGCTCAGGTACATACAGATTCTCTCAGATGGAATTCCAACTCGAGGGGTGTTCTTGTTGGTTTTCCATCTGGAAAATCACAGTAAGAAACTGCTAAATACAAAGAGTACTCAGCCTTAATTGTGACAATCTACATCTATTGACTTGCAAGTAATCACATTCTATTACAAATACACTACAATGCAAGAGTACAACAACAGTATGTGTATCACTCCTCAAAGGGACACCAGGGAGGACATCACCTTGGATACCAAGGAAGCCCCAGTCTTACTCTTGTGCAGCCAATGAACAGACATATATGGAATAATAAATGTGATGGAGGAGAGCTGTTCAGCCATAAAGGACATCACTCCCAAGTCACTGCTTAGTGGAGAATGAAGGACACACTGTATTGAAATTTCACATTTTCATCAACAATGCAGAAATTTTTACAGAGCTGATATGGTTGAAGACCAGCATTTCTGTAATGAATCAGCAGAGCCTCACAGACAGACTGTGACCTCTTATGCTTTAAATGTTGTTGCTGTTTCTTTGTCACTTCTGATAACATGTGGAAATCTTCTTGTAATCATCTCTGTCATTTACTTCAAGCAGCTCCACACTCCAACAAACTACCTCATCCTCTCTCTGGCTGTGACTGACCTGCTGGTTGGGGCTTTAGTTTTACCTTTCAGCACAATATTGTCTCTGAGTTCATGTTACTATTCAAGTGATTTTCTCTGCAAAGTGCGAGGCCTGTTTGACTTATTACTGTGTGCATCGTCTATTTTAAACTTGTGCTTTATCTCTGTTGACAGATATTATGCAGTGCGTCATCCACTAATGTACAGAAATAAAATGAATGTTCGTGTTTCTGTGACCATGATCCTGGTGAGCTGGGTTCTACCTATTTTGCTTTTGATTGCCGTCATAGTACGTGGAATAGGTAAAGAGAGTCCTCGTTCAAAGTGCAAGATATTTCTAGCTACGGAGGAATCGACAACTGGTTCTGTGTTTGCATTTTACATTCCAGCTGTCATAATTTTAACTATTTATCTAAAGATTTTGGTGGTGGCAAAGAAGCAGGCGAGGCGAATCCAGAACATTATGAAGTCTGAAGCAGCTCTCAGTAAGATGGAGAATAAGGCCAACATAACTCTGGCTATAGTGATGGGAGTCTTCCACATGTGTTGGACTCCTTTCTTTCTGTCTATCAGTTTGTACCGAATAAGAAAATTCACAATACCAGTTGTAGTTATTGAAGCATTTAAATGGTTAGGATGGTCCAATTCCATGTTGAATCCATTAGTTTATGCTTTTTTCTACAGGTGGTTCAGACGGGCCTTTAAAATGATCATTCATGGGAAAAAAAGTAAATCTGGAAATCGCTTCATGCTAGTCATCACAGACTATGCGACAAGATATCCTGAAGTTTTTCCACTAAAGACTGTTAAAGCAAAACATGTGGCTTCCTCACTGATTCAACTTTTCTCAAGGGTTGGATTTCCACAGGAGATTTTAACCGATCAGGGCACTAACTTTATGTCCACACTGTTGAGACAGGTCTATAAGCTGTTGGGCATCAGGAGCATGAGAACGACACCATACCACCCACAGACGAATGGCCTGACGGAGCGTTTTAATCAAACCCTCAAACAAATGCTTCGTAAGTTTGTTAATGATACAGGCTCTGATTGGGACCAGTGGTTGCCATACCTCCTTTTTGCCTATAGAGAGGTTCCTCAGGCTTCCACTGGTTTCTCCCCATTTGAGCTCCTTTATGGCCATGATGTGAGGGGCCCTCTGACCCTGCTGAAAAATGCATGGGAGGGAGATCAAAGTAAAGAGGATCCTGTTAACATTATTTCATTTGTTCTCCATATGAGGGATAAACTGCAGCAGATGAGTGTGTTGGCCCA
>NW_006801248.1:4434-8933 GCF_000485575.1 Poecilia formosa | reverse complement strand
TATTTTTCTAATTAATATCCTGTGACTCCTTCTGTTTTTTAACTCGGTCCATCACAAAGATCATGCAGAATAATGTCAGTGATAATACCTGCATATAATTTGTATTCTTCATATGTTCTTACCTTAAGATCTCAAGGACCGTTAAGCTCTGCTGTTGTTTTTACAGTTTTGATGATGCACTAAATAAAGTAGAATAGTGTCTGTCATAGCTATGATAAACTGTATGTGTATTGCTTGAATGAAAGTCTTTTAAAATGAATATTCTATTAATCAGCTATTTACTGTAGAACGGTCTCAGTAAGAGCCACTGTGTTTTCCTACAGTTGTTTTTAACATTTTTCTTCGTGACTCTCAGGCACCGACACATCCATACAGTAACGTAAGAAAAATACCTGTGAATTATTGGTGTCACATAATCTATCATGTAAACAATCACAATTTGTCTTTCATATAATCTACATTGGTTAATGACTGCAGCTTCACTTTAGCTATATGGATTTTTTTTGTACTGCAAAAAATGTCAAAGCCACTATTTTTTATTTCTATGTTGAATAAAGAAAGGTGGAATAATTTTATTTTGAAGACTGATGGTTGTATTTGGGGATGTGGGGATTTTTTTAAAAAGGTCTTTTTGGCTCTAGAGGCCTTTATTTGATAGTTAACTGACAGGAAAGTGGGTAATGAGAGATGGGGAAGACATGTGGCAAATTTTGCCAGGCCGGGAATTGAACCTGTGACGGCCACGTGAAGGACCAAGGCCTCCATATGTAGGTTGTGCTTAACCCCTGTGCCACCACAGCACACCCAGGGATGTGGGGATTTAAAACAATCTGCCACACTGTGTTTGAAACACACTGATTAATATGGCCCACTATCATAATCCTGAGTGTAACCTACTCAGTGACAGTAAGTGAACACAAATCCAGCGGGAACGGAGACAGAACAAAGTGGAAACAAAAACAAAAAAACAACAAAAAAAAAACACAGGCTGGCAAAAGTAGTTCTGCAAGTAAAACATATCTTGCAGAACTACTAAAACAGTTTGTTCCACAAAAACAAGAAAGTAAAGGCTTTCAGCGTGTTTAATTTGTGTAGCAATCTTTAGAGCATACAGTCATCTGAACCTTTGCTGAGCTACATCTATGACAATCCTGAAATTAAAGTAACTAATCATTTTAAATTTGCAAGGCATATTTAAAATATGCCTTGCAATATTGCCTATTAAAACTATTTTCTTAGTTTTAATAGTAAGATATTCCTTTCTTTTACAATATATACAACTAAAATAAGATTTTTATATGCAGTGTATGAAAAGATTATTTTTCATGTCACCATGATGTTTAATATGACTAAGCTTTTCTGTTCATGTCAGAATTACTACAATAATTTCTATTGCTACATAAATAGAAGACATAAAAGAGAGAGGGGACATTTTTTGAATTTTTTTATTACTTTCTTCAAAGTCACAAGCTCACATATATACTGAACAAAAATATAAACACCCCATGTACAATATTGTTGCCATGTGGAGTTAAGAACTGTAAATTAGCATTGGCTAACATTTTATTGTACAAAAGTAATATTTCTCTTGATTTGTGAATAATTTTTAATCCAATTTGCCGTCAGTGAGCTTTACTCAGTGGATGGGTGGGGCATGTCCAGTGGGTGATCAGACAAAATGAACAACAAGTGGACAATCCTTGGACTGGGGACAATAAAAGGCCCCAAAATGTCAAATTTGGTCACAAGTCGTTTTGCCTCAGATGTCACTAGTTATGTAGGAGCGTGCCATCAGCATGTTGGATGCAGGGATGTCCAGCTGAGCAGTAGCTGCATGGCTCAATGTCCATTATCGGACCATAGGCCTTTAAGAGTTTGTTTCCAAAAGACCAGCACTACTGCACATCGACCTCATCCTCGACGGCCATGTGTGACCACTCCAACACAAGACCGCCACATCTGCAGAATTGGCTAAGACCAGCAACACACACAGCTGATGAGACTATTGGTCTGCACAACAGACACATCACACCTCAGACTGTCCATAACCGCCTAAGAGAAGTCAACTGGGTCAAAATCAAATTCCTCAACCCGACCCCTATCATGTTCAAAGGACTCCCAATTCACTACAAATGGTCAGACCACGGTGTTATTAATGCCAATATGAAGATTGATAATTAGTGAAAATATACTTTGAATTTCTCTATATATTACATAACCCAAATGTTCATAAAACTCTTGTATTCGACATGTGGCATTTATACTTTTGTTCAGTGTATTTCCATAGCATTAGGCAGCTTTTCTTTTAACTCTAAGATTTGAGTCAAGCGTTTTGGGTTTCCTTCCTCAATCTTCTGGTAAGAGTTTGCTAGAACTTTGGCCCATTACTCCTAATAGAAGATTCATAGATCTCTTTGCTTGCAAGACTCCATTTATTTCTGCACAGAAATATTTTAAAGTACTGATATTCTTGTGATGTCACAGAATAGTAAATACATTTTCCAATTAACTCTTGTATAATCATCTTATTTTTGTGGGGTTTCCCCTTAGAATGCCCTTTGAATTGCACATACAAACCATAACACTGTGATTTTACACTTATAATTAAAATGAACAGCAACGTTGTGTATTTAAAGACATACAAGTTAATTAAAATTCTACTGCACAGTGTCCTTCACAAATTATTGCCACTGAACCTTACATTCAAGATATCATACCTGCATATGTGACTGAATGAAAATAATTGAAAGATAAGATACACTTCATCTTTACAAGTGAACAGATTATTTGTGCACAATCAGGTGTTGGCAAATGAATCTGATCCACTACTGCTGGTGTTTGAGTTTCCAACCCGTGAAACATTGTAACCATCTGGAACATAAACAATAAATTGTAAGGAAAGTGGTTTTAAAGTAGCAAAAAAGATAGAGAAAGTTAAACGACTTACTCCTTCCTCTGCGAAGTCGACCAAAAACGCTACTCAGAGCTGAAGTTCCACCACTGGTGCTCTAAAANTAGGAAGAGAATTCACACTTCAGACTGATCACAGAGCCCTCCAGTGGCTAGAAAGAATGAAGGACACTAATGGAAGAATCACCAGATGGTATCTTGCAATGCAGCCATTTCGGTTTAAAGTTCATTACATCCCCGGCAAAGACAACACCACTGCTGATTACCTTTCTCGGTGCCAGAGTGAAGACCAGGAAGTGGGGGAGTGTGTGATGGCCAAATCCATGGCCACACTCTGAAGGCAGAAGTCGTGGCCAGACAAAAGATGGGTGCCAGGGCTCAGCAGGCTTAAGTGCTGATTGGACTGCACCACTAGTTCCTGCTGGCAGGGGAAATTTGTAATTTCTTTATTTAGATAAGTTTTGTATTTAAGTAAATAGTAGTATTTAAACTTTAATATTTTTGATTTTCATTTTTTTGGGTTTTAGTTTAGTCAAACTTAGCTGTACTGTTAGTTGTTTGTGTTATTTGTAATTGTATTCCGTTTAGTTATCCCTATTGTGTCTTAATTGGTCTGATCAGCCAGTATATAAACCCCTGTGTGTCATTTCTTTGTTAGGTCAGTTATGTTTGTTTGTGCAGCCAGTTTGTTTACACTTCTTGCCTGAGTTCAGTTTTGTTTCTTTGACCTCTTTTATGAGCTCAGTTTATCTTGTCATTTATAATCTTAGGTTTTTATTTTATTTTAACCCAATTTTTCTAATTAATATCCTGTGACTCCTGTTTTTTAACTCGGTCCATCACAATTTCCATTTAGTTTCCTTTGATTATTATCCTCTCGGTTTATTGCTATGTCCACTTTAGTTTATTTCCTGTTGCTAGATTTATTTTTATCATTTATTGACGCTCACCATCAGTAATCTTCACTCATCACCTGCTGCGCCTCCTAATCATCATGTTTCACATCATGTGTTGATTTTTCACTGTTCAGCGTTGGATTCTGTTTTTATATCATAATTCACATCTAGTTCGTTGCTCCGTTTTATGTCCCGCTTCTCCCGTTTCAGAGTTTTGCGCAATGTGCGCGTCGTTTTTTTTTTGTTTTTTTTTACCCCCCAAGGCAGTGGTCCCCAACCCCCGGTCCGTGGTACCAGGCCACGCAAGAAATAATTAAATATTTCCGTTCCGTATTGTTTGAGTCTGGAGGATCTTTTATTTTGAAAATCCTTTAACCGGATTCTCTCAGTTACTTGTGCGCCAACACTGAGCCCACAAGCAGCAAAATGATTAAGAAACGGATCAGATGTCTTTGTAAAGTTTCTTTGCAAAGAGGAAAAGGCCCAGAGAAGAGACAGGAGGATGGATTTATCCCGGACCGGTAGGTGAGTCAAACATTACAAGCCGCTCTGTGCAACATGCCTGGGCATAACACCGGTGGAAACGCGATCACTCCGAAATAGAGCCGAGCCGAGTTGTTTCTAATGCCGGTGGAAAAGCGGCAATTGAAAGTCATCAAGCAAATCAGAACAGCGGAGAGAACTTAACAGAAT
>NW_006801248.1:0-1593 GCF_000485575.1 Poecilia formosa | reverse complement strand
AAGATCTGTTATTGCTGTACCAACCGTCTAGACCCCTCAGATCTTCTGGTTCTGGTTCTGCTCTGCATCTCCAGAACCAGAACCAAATGAGGAGAAGCAGCATTCAGTTTCTATGCACCACAAATTTGGAATAAACTTCCAGAAAACTGTAAAACAGCTGAAACACTGAGAGCCTTTAAATCTCAACTTAAAACCTACCTGTTTAGAGTTGCTTATGGCTAAATTAGGATTAGTGTGTCGGTTTTGATGTCTTCGATGTTTTTGATGTTTTTAATGTTTTTAATGTTTCTATCTGATGTTTTTAATGTTTTTATCTTTTCTTTTTATCTATTTATTCATTTATTTTTATTTCTCTTTCTCACTGTTTCCGAGAGGTTAGAGTCCTTGTCAAACGGCGTTTTGACTAAAGTCAAAAGGGTTGGAGGCAGTTTATTTCTCTTTCTCACTGCGTTTTAATGATGTTTTTTAAATCTCTTTCTCACATGCTATTTTTATTTTAATTATGTAAAGCACTTTGAAATGCCTTGCTGCTGAAATGTGCTATACAAATAAAATTTGATTGATTGATTGATTTGTTTGATGCTTCCAGTAAGTTGTCATTCTACTCAGTCTGGATCTTTCACCCTCCACTTCAACTGGTTGATAAAAAAAATCTAGTAGTGAAACTCGACCGAAACTTCAAACTTCACAAAGAGGTTGATTCTGTGGGGAAAATAATCTTTTTCAATTTTTTTTTAAAGTAAAGACATTCTTTAGCTACAGTGACCTGCAGAAGGTCCTTCACGCCTTTGTTAGCTCGATGTTTGATTATTGTAATATTTTATTTGATAGTATTAAGCAGTTTTCCATCTGCTTGTCCAAAACTCTGCCATTAGCTTGTTGACTAACTTGTAAAAAACAAATATATGTAACTCCTATCCACCAGTTCAGCTCAGGATACAACTTCCTTCAGCCCAGCAGCACTTTATGGTCAGCCAGTAAATATCTGCTGGAGGGGCCTCCATAGGTGGAAGCCATTAGTCCTTTTCAGTTGCTGGCCCAACAGTCTAGCATAGTCTTCCCTATGAGTTGCAAGACATTCTCTGATCTGTTTTTGTTCAAGGTCAAACAAAACCCATGCCTTTAAACAGGCTTTTGAAGTTTGACAAAACTTCAAAAGTTTTGTCAAACTTTTAACATGGTTGTGTTTTTTAGTGTTTTTATGAGCACTGTTCCTGTTTCATTGTGTTGTGTATTTGATTTTACTCTGGAAAGCATCTTGGTCAATATGCTTGAATATATGAGGTCTCCACATACTGTAAATGCAAATGAAACATAGACATGATTCTAAGTCATCACTAGATTCTGGGATCCACAACATTTGTAAAATGGAATCTACCTACCACTGACTCAGTTAGCAAATCTTTGATTATGGTTATAATGCAGGTGTCTTTCACAAGTTTCCAGGTTCCTGAAGCCAAACAAACTGCAGTCTTGGTTCCTTTTTGTCCTTCTTCACAGTTTCCTTCCTTTATGTCATCTACTCTTCCTTCTCCATACTCAGCATCCTTACAGATAATAGCTAAAAATTTAAAAACATGCAAGTCAAAATGC
>NW_006801247.1:18874-20008 GCF_000485575.1 Poecilia formosa | reverse complement strand
TCAGGATGAAGCTTGGACTTAGTTTCCAGATGTAGTTAAACCATCTTTATAAGAGCGTAAAGCTGCCAGGTTAAAAGCTTCAATACGCAGGGTGACGCTGATCAGTTGGATGGATAAAAAAGCCTGACATCATGACGCGTTGTAACACATTACTGCGGTAGTCTTTTTTATTTATTTATTTTTTTAAGCATTTTTTCGGCACTAGTTTATTTGACAACAACCTGACTGTAAGGGGGCAGAGAGAGCGGAGAGAGGTCTGGGCCCAGCGAATGGAGGACGGGAGTCGGACTCCTGATTACCGCCGGCTCTGTATGCGGGGCGCCGCGCTAACCACCGCGTCGCGCAACGCCCCTATTGCGGTAGCCTGTGATGTAATTTACAGTTTGTAATTATTAAATTATTTACATTTTTATACAATTTGAGCTTTCTGACGAACTCACCTAGTCCACCTTCTTTCATTTTCTGGGAAAAATCTGTTTAGTCATGTAATTGCGACTAGTCGACTGGCCCAGAAAAAAGTCAGTGCAGAGAAAAGAATCGACGAGTCGACTAATTGGTGCAACCCCTAAAACATGCACATTATTCCACGTTGTAATATGTTTTGTAATTATGGTACACATTTTGAAATAACTCAGTGATTCTTGAGAATAGGGACAAAACGGGTCCTATGGATAAAGCACCAAATTTGAATAAAATATACACAAAATATATAATTTTTCAAATATCTGACTCAACTAACCTGGTCCATGTGAGCACAACAATGTATATTTTTCTTTTTTTTGCTGAATATTTTTTTATTTTAAACATTGTAGTCGGTGGATGATGCCTGTCCAGGAGCAGAACTCAATAATAGTTTAAAACAATTAAAGAAATACTAAAATTATGTATTATGATAATTAAGTGTAAGTAGTCATATAAATAATTATAAAAGTATCAATAAATTGAATTAAAAAATAATTTTAATATATTTTCCAACTCCGTTGAAATTTGTCCTTAGTTTTTGTCAACACTGTCAGACATGAAAAGAATGTAAAAAAATCAGGCATTATTGGGGGGCACCAGAACTTCTGAGGACCCCATGACGTTGTCTTTTCTCTTCCTTTGCTAGGAGGCTAGTTAGCTCCGGTTAGCTTA
>NW_006801247.1:16709-18154 GCF_000485575.1 Poecilia formosa | reverse complement strand
GAGGACAGCTGCCTCCTACTTTTAATGAAGCTCTGATATCCTTGATTCCAAAAAAGGATAGGGATAGCACGGACCCGGCAAATTATAGGCCAATTAGTTTATTAAATGTAGACTGTAAAATATTAACCAAGGTGTTGGCTGTGCGCTTACAACAAGTCCTTCCTAGTATTATTCATCAGAATCAGACAGGCTTTATGAAAACCCGCTCCTCCTCCGATAACATTAGAAAAATATTACATCTGATGTGGCTGAGTCAGTCAAAGGAGGAGCCAGTCGTTGCCATCTCCTTAGATGCGGAGAAGGCGTTTGATAAAGTGGAATGGAGCTTTCTTTTTTCGGCTCTCTCAAATTTTGGATTTGGACCCTCTTTTATTAAATGGGTCAAAATATTGTATAAAGAACCAAAGGCTGCTGTCATAACCAATGGCACTATTTCATCCTTTTTTAATTTATCACGTGGGACCCATCAGGGATGTTCTCTAGTCCATTATTATTCATCATGTTTATTGAAACTTTAGCAGTGAGCATTAGGTAAATAAGGACATCAAAGGAATATTATGGGGACAACAAGAACACAAACTGCTTTTATATGCAGACGATATTTTATCACTTATAACACATCCGCTTACATCTTTGCCGCACCTAATGGACACTATACAGATGTATTCGACGGTTTCAGGGTACTCAATAAATTGGGCTAAATCTGAAGCCATGCCATTGTCCTCTTTATGTAATTCACACATGGTTAAAGATTTTAAATTCAAATGGGTACCTGAAGGCATGAAGTATCTTGGGATTAGGCTCAGTAGGGAGCTGGAAGCGTTACCTTCACTAAATTTTAATCCGGTGCTCTCAAAAATTAAAACAAATTTTGAAAAGTGGGGGAAGATAAAACTAACATTATGGGGTAAGATTAATGTTATAAAAATGATTACCGCCCCTCAGTTTAATTATGTGCTTATGATGCTTCCTATTTCAATTCCACTTGAGATTTTTAAAAGGTATGAAAATTTAATTAAACATTTTTTGTGGGAAGGTAAAAGAGCGAGAATAAAATTAGAAGGGAAGTGAAAACTGATCTGTGGACATTTCAAACTTGCTTCATCAAACTTCCTTCTGTTGGCCTGATTGCCTCACGGCGTCGTCCTGCTGTCATAGCAGGAACTCAGCGCTTCAACATTCTGCCGTTAGCATCCTGCTGGCCTCAGAGTTCCTGTTTGCTCCAGGTTCCTGGATGAACTCCACACACTGAACGCCATCGGCCGCTTTGGGGGAACCGCAGCTCCTCGGTGAGTCCTGAACACAGAATAGCAGTCCTCTTACAGCTGAAAGGTTGTTGCTTTGAAAACAGTAGCAACTATCAGTCAGAGGTGGGCAGGGGCGGGTATAGGGGGGAAAGTGATGACAATTCTAGGGGCCCTGACCAGCAGGGGGCCCTCCACAAT
>NW_006801247.1:11002-14136 GCF_000485575.1 Poecilia formosa | reverse complement strand
TGACTCTTTCAGTGAAATTGTTGTCAAATCTCACTTAAATGTGCAATTAATTCATTTTAATTTATTTTACATGAACTGCATTACTTCACATCTATCAAGTTTTTCATTTTACTCACTAGTTTGTCACCAACTTCAGTTCTGTGTCAACTCCGTCAGATGGACTTTTTGTTGTTTTTGTTTTAAATAATATTTATTTTATTTCTTGAGAAGCATTTGTCTGTAAAATGAGTAAAAATATCACTAATGGGGTATTTTAAAAATTATTTTATATTTATTTTTGTCAGATGGTGATGACAAAGTTCTGGGTCAGGTCGATTAAAAATGTAATTTTTTAAAAAAATGTTGCAACTGGGAGCCTGCACCTTAGCATCTTTACATTTCCTAAACATTATTTGTCATATTTGCATACATAAGGTTGAGAAATAATAAAACAAATATGGGAAAATTAAAACCCATTTTGTCCCTATTCTCAAGAATCACTGAAATGCATTTGAGAAAATCATTGCCTCTTTATTAAATGTTTGTTTTCCAAATCATTTTTTAAAGTTCAAAACAATAAAATACCTATTTAATATTAATTACAAATAACTCTTAAGAAGTTAAAAATATTTTGTGAGAGTTAATATTAAGACCTAACACTGAATTAGTGTTAGTCAGTGTTAAATTATTAACTACAGCAGATTTGATATTTGACACTATTAGAGTTAAGGTACCAACTCTCCAAAAAGAGTTAAATTAACACTTTCTGCTGTGGACCCATATAGACACGTTAAAAGTCTTGAAATCAAATCTGACAGAGTTAATCTGGGCCTCCTGGATTTGCTGTGTAATGACGCCCCCTCATGTATCATCCATGGCTAGAACCGGCCCGATCTTTAATCAACTCTAGTTTAAAAACTACAACACCCAGACACTTCAAACCTGGACTGGATTATTCTGCTCTAATAGCTGAATATTTAGATCCATGCTTGGGATTTGTGAAACTTTTATCTGATTTGTGAAAACTCAATAAAGTTCAGATTACTATTCACACTTGTTCCATAGGGTTCTCTCAAATTCAAACTCAATTCTAATTCAAAACCACTTTATTAATCCCAAAGGGAAACTAAATGTTGGCGTAACTCATTAATTCTTCAAAGTGTTATTGTAGATGGTGATGCCTGTTGGAAGGACAGCTCTTCTGTCGCGGGCTGTTGAGTGAAGTGAAGTTTCACAAATCAGAAAAAGGTTTCACAAATCCCAAACATGGTTTTACATATTTTCTTATTAAAGCAGAATAATCCAGCCCAGGTTCGAAGTGTCTAGGTGTACTAGTTTTTTAACTAGAGTAGACTAAAGATGCGGTGAATGAATTAGGTGGAATCGCCCTTTAGCCATTTCCCGAATCGGAAGCTGGAATCGGAAACCAACTCCAGCTTCATCCATGCAATCAAGACAATTTATTTCTTCTTTTGTTACTTCTTTGTTGAAAAATGTTGAAAACACCAAAGTCAAGAAGCCCAGTTCCTGTTAGCAGTCTGTAAAACCGTGTGGCAACGTGGAGTTTACTGTTACTGCGGCAGGAGACAGTCGGACGCTTAGCAGTAGATTCAGGCCTCGGTCAGGAGGGAAGTGAAAACTGATCTGTGGACATTTCAAACTTGCTTCATCAAACTTCCTTCTGTTGGCCTGATTGCCTCACGGCGTCGTNTGTCGCCAGTCTTATGTGATATGGTTATGTAAGCAGCAGCAGTGTGGGTGGAAAGACAGAATCATTTTATCCATAAACATATGAGATTGCTTTTTAGTTGTGAGATAAAAGCTGAATTTAGAACAACCTTTAGAGATTGTAATGACCATTTGTCCCAAAACTTAAATTCAAAAATCAAAAAACTCAAAGGTGACCAAAACAAAAGTGAATCCAACTCAAATAGTCACCTGATGAGAATAGTTTGCATTGAAGCAATGATGGAAGGGGCAAAGGTCATACTCTGCAACATATACGCACCCAATAAGGAGGACCCTAATTTTTTCCACAAAATAAATAGTATATTGGGGGATATGGAAGGACAAATAATATTAGCAGGGGACTTTAATGAAGTTATGATCCTATTCTTGATAAAAGCGCACCAAAAGGTTCACTTGGCTCTAAAGGAAGAGATGCAGTTCATATGTTAAAGGAAGATTTGGGTCTAGTAGATGTTTGGAGGTTAATCAATCCGTCTAAAAGAGAGTACACATTTTATTCTCATTGTCACAAATCCTATTCTAGGATCTATTTGTTTTTGATTTCAAAACTGATAGTAAATAATGTGCGGAGCTGTGATATTAAAACTACTCACTGACCATGCAGCTACAGAATTATGCATAAGATTAGGACTGGGGAATATAAGAGGTTCAAGATGGAGAATGAATGTCTCGATTTTACAGGACAAACTCTTTAAAGAACAGTTGGGGCAGGACCTGAGATACTTTGTTGAAATAAACATTGGCAGTACAGAGCATGTTCAATCTGCATGGGAGGCCTCCAAGGCCTTCCTGAGGGGTAAACTTATAGCATACACTTCATGGAAGAAAAAAGAGAGTCTATGTAAAATTCGTAAATTGGAAAGAGAAATCAAACTTAAAGAAAACAATCTGGCTAGGTGTTATGATGATTTACTTTATCGAGATATTTGCGAGCTTAAGTTTCAGTTAAATGAAATTTATAACAAAAAAGTGGAATATTCTCTATTTAGGTTAAAAACTTCATTTTATGAGGGAGGGGAGAAAACGGGCAAATTATTAGCAAGACAAGTTAAAAAGGAGGATTTTTTTTAACACAATCCCTGCCATTAAACAAGGAGATACTTTAGTAACCTTAGCAAAAGACATAAACAATGGCTTCAAACAATATTACGAAACATTGTATACATCTTCAGTGTTTAACGAGACAAACCAAAGAGAAAGTGATGCTTTTCTCTCCAAACTCAATCTACCAAGGCTATCTCAGGAGCATGCAGAGTGGTTGGAAGCACCAATTACTGAAGAGGAGATTAGGAAGGCAATCTCAGCGATGAAGGTGGGGAAATCCCCCGGTTATGATGGTTTTCCATCAGAATACTACAAGGAGCATATAGATATTCTTGCTCCAGTGTTACAAAAGGTCTATCAAG
>NW_006801247.1:0-9290 GCF_000485575.1 Poecilia formosa | reverse complement strand
ATACAACCACGATACAACCACAACACATCCATAATGCTAGTAAATGCAGTACTGTGTGTTTTTATCAGGAGCTGCCATGACACCAGAGGACCTCTTAAACACTTTGGATGATCTTGGCAACGAGGATTTCACCAGATTCAAATGGTTCCTGCAGCAACCAGAATGCCTTGAGGGCCTCCCGGTCATCAGAAAGGGTCGCCTTCAGGCGGCAAACAGAGAGGACACTGTTGATCTGCTGGTCCAGACCTACACACTTCCTGGAGCGCTGGGCGTCATCAGGGAGGTTCTAGAAAAGATCCACAGGAATGATCTTCTCCACAGTTTGTCTGTCAGCAGCTCAGAACCAGAAGGTCAGTGATAGAAACAAACATCTGATTAATGTATTGGAGCAACTTTCTCATCTACTTGCCACACATTGTCTGTACCCGTCAGTCCATGGCAGGGATGATGAGGAGTCTTCTGGGAGCATGGCACAGGCCTCTCTGACTCTTCCTCCAAGAGAAGGTAAACCTGTTGGCTTCCAGTCTTCAAGTCGGTCTTTAATGAGACTCAAACTGAGAACAAGTTGTAAATGAGTCCATGAAGTCTGGATCTGATAAACCGAGGTCTGATCTGGACTTGAAGCTGTACTGAATGATATGGAGAAGAACTTCAGGTTCAACACACTGAAAAAACTTAACGGCGATATCTTTAGTGTCCTGATGCTCCAACCAATAAATGTCTAGTTTATTTTTTAGATGTGTTTCAGTTCCCTGGCAGAAAGGAATGTTAAATGTGTCACAACTTTATTCACTGATCAGTCTCGGCAGAATATAGTTTAGATTCTCACATTTCACTTGTTTCTATGCACAGATGTGGTGGTTCGGGCTCCTGAGCCGCATCCCATCGCTTTCTACCAGCAGATGCTTCAGTCGAACTTCCAGGACAAGTTCATGTGTGCTGAGGAGGGCTGGGCAGAGGACAAGCAGCGTCTGGTTGACGTCTACACGGAGGTCTACGTCGCTGCCGGGCGTGACGTCCACATCAACACGCAACACGAGGTCAGGCAGATTGAGAGTGTGTTGAAGCCAGCCGGGGAAACGGCAGTGAAACCCAGAGACATGTTCAGTCATCCTTCAGGAGAGTACCAGCCCATAAAAACGGTTCTGACCAATGGGATAGCAGGGATTGGAAAAACTTTCCTTGTGCAGAAGTTTGTGTTGGACTGGGCTGAACGACGATCCAATCAAGACGTGGATCTGATTTTCCCCTTCACCTTCCGCCAGCTGAATCCACTGAGAGCAGAAAGACTCAGTTTAGCTCAGCTCATCCACGAATGCATCCCAGAAACTGTAGACATCAGAGAGGAGGCTCTGAATTACATCTTTAAAGCGCTGCAGTCTTCTGGAAACAGCAACTTTGACAAAAGTAGATTTAAACTTCTGTTTGTGTTTGATGGACTGGACGAGAGCCGGCTTCATCTGGATCTTCACGTCGACGACGTCCGATCTGTCGACGTGACAAAGACGAGCACAACCGACGTTCTGCTGAGGAACCTCATCAGCGGGAAACTGCTACGCTCTGCTCGGATCTGGATAACATCCCGGCCGGCGGCAGCCAATCAGATCCCTGGGCGGTTTGTCAGCAGCGTGAATGAGGTCAGAGGGTTCACCGACCTCCAGAAGGAGACGTACTTCAGGAAAAGATTCAGAAGAGAAGAGCAGGCCGAGCAGATCATCGCCCACATCCAGGCGTCCCAGAGCCTCCACATCATGTGCCACATCCCCGTCTTCTGCTGGATCGCAGCTTCGGTCCTGGAGGACGTGTTGAAGACCCGAGGAGCCGCAGAGCTACCCAACAGCCTGACGGACATGTACACAGAGTTCCTGGTGTTCCAGATCCACCATACTAAACAGAAATATGGCTCCCAGACGTCTCTTCACTACATCAAATCCTTAGCTAAACTAGCTTACCAGCAGCTGGAGAAGGGCAACCTGATCTTCTACAAGAAGGATCTGATAGAGAGCAATGTGGACTTCAAAGAAGCCTCAGTGTGCTCCGGCGTATTCACAGAGATCTTCAGAGAGGTGCGTGGCAGGAAAGGCAAAGACGAGATGTTCAGCTTCGTCCATCTGAGCGTTCAGGAGTTTCTGGCTGCTGTTTATGTCAGGATGTCTCCTAGCAACAGCAGCAAAATATCATTTTTCAGGCAACGATCAATGAAAAACCTTCAACTCATATTAAACCAAACATCTTCAAAGAAGATTCACAGGATTTACATCAACAAGGCCTTGCAGTCTCCAAACGGTCACCTGGACTTGTTCCTCCGCTTCTTTTTAGGTCTCTCTCTGAGCAGCAGCCAGGGTAAACTGAAGGAGCTGCTGAACCTGACAATCTGCAGCTTGGAAACCAAACGGAAAACTGTTCAGTACATCAAGAAGAAGATCAATGAGAATGTGTCTGTAGAGAAAAGCCTCAACCTGTTCCACTGCCTGAACGAACTGAACGATCGTTCTCTGGTGGAGGACATCCAGCGGTACCTGAGCTCAGGAAGTCTCTCTGCAGACCAGCTGTCTCCAGCTCAGTGGTCCGCTCTGGTCTTTATCCTGCTGTCTACTAAAGATCTGGACGTGTTTGAGTTGAAGAAGTACTCGGCGTCAGAGGAGGCTTTTCTGAAGCTGCTGCCGGTGGTCAAAGCTTCCAGCAGAGCGCTGTAGGTTCACAGAAAGCTTTATTACACATCGTTGTAGTTAAGTTACTGTGAACTTTGATATGGAAGCAAATCACAGAGTTCTTCTTTTTCTTCCTTCAGGCTGAGTGAATGTAATCTGACAGAGAGAAGCTGTGAGGCTCTCGGCTTTTTGCTCATTTCTGAGTCATCTGGTCTGAAAGATTTGGACCTGAGCAAAAATATCCTGCAGGATTCAGGAGTGAAGCTGCTGCTGGCTGGAATGCAGAGTCCTTTGTGTAAACTCCAGGCGCTCGGGTAAGATCCAGTGGCTTCCCAAAGTACTCATACACCTTGAACTTTTCTGTATTTGGTCACATTACAATCTTTTTGTAGGATAGACCTGCTTTAAGTTCTGGCTGGATAAAAAAGAAATTTGAATTTCCCAGATAAAGATCCTAAACTAGAGAGTCCAACAGGTTATCCCGGACAGGCATCACAGGGAAAAGCTGCCAGGAGTTTTCATGGGCCGTCGGCTCAACGTTCTGCTGTCTGACGGTTCTGGACCTGAGCAGCAACGAGCTGCAGGACTCAGGAGTGAAGCTGCTCTGTGCGGCGCTGCTGCGTCCGGACTGCACTCTGGAAACTCTCAGGTCAGACCCAGCAGGTTGACTCCGCTTCCTTATCTACTGCTAACCAACGCGTCATGCTATCTGTGTGTGAAATGACAGTGAATATTAAATATTATGTCTAGATATTCCACCAGCTTTCAATACAAAGCAACTTGTAAAGTGAGACCATCATTCAGCTTCAGTATAAAAGAAAATATTGATGTGACTGAAATATCAAAAACTTTCCAGTGAAAAAATGATGGAAATTGTTAAAATGGTGCAAAGAGAAGTTTTTTTTCCTCAGAAGAGACGTTGAGCGTTGCTTCCTGTTCTCTGCAGCAGGTTTTAATCCAAGGCAGGTTGTTCAGTTTTTCCTGAAGATGTTTGACACGGTCCAGGAGTATCGGTTGGTTCTGGAGGTTTGCAGGTTGGAGTTGGGAGCCTCCGTCCTCTGGAGCGTCCGGACCGAGCCGCGGCTCTGACTTGCTTATGGAATTTCCTTGGAATGAGTTTCAGATCAGGGTTGTAAATGGTTGAAAGCTTGAATCGCAACTCTGCCCTCAGTTCGGTGTTGGTTTGTCCCGTTTTACAAAACTGGCTTCCTTCAGCCGTTTCAAACCGTCTGTCAGCTCTGGAGCCTGGGTGTTGGTGCGTACGTCTGCATCAGCCCAGAGCTGCTGCCTCTTCTGTGCCCTGCGTCATGTTGTCGCTGTTCGGTTTCATCGGCGTAGAAGTCAGTGCCGACCTCGTTGCTCTGGACAGCATGAACACAACCGCTCAGCTGGCGTTGGCATTTTGTGCTTTGGATGAATCGGCGTCAAACAAAAGACCCAAACCATCCAGGTGAGGACGATGAGCGTCTGATTCCATCGTCTGGAAACTGCCGGTGTTTTTGGATGTTGATTGGGGAAAAGCTCTGCGGTACTGTAAACACGAGACCGCCAAGAATCCATCGGCGGTAGTTGTCATGCCAGGGCACTAGATGGTGCTGTGATTTTAGATTGTTGTTGAAATCACATGTGCTCTGACCTTTAACCTCCACGTTGTCCTGCAGCGTTCTGCACATGGCTGCCTCCACTGAACCATTTCACTCTGAGACCTGATGGTGCCAGAGACTCTGATCAGTAGTCGGGTAAACCAATGGCTGCATCCCAACAACGTCTGTGTAAGCATGGCCTAAAAAACAAGTTGCTCATCTGTGAGCCTCCAGAATTGACAGATTCTTGGATTGGTGTGAAAACATGTTCAGGAAAAAGTGAAGTGGCCTTCCTGTAGCTTGTTGCAGTAGACAGATGTGCACAGGCAACACTGACTGCTGCTTTCTGCAGGTTAAGTCAGACGTCTCTCACAGAGGCAGGCTGTGAGGAGATCTCGGCAGTTTTCTGCACCCAGTCCTCCAGACTCAGACAAGTGGACCTGAACAACAACGACCTCAGAGACGCAGGGATGAAATGTCTTTCTGCTGGACTTCAGAGCTGCCACTGCTCTGTAGAAACCCTGAGGTAACAACCCAGCTGCAACCAAACCAAACATGGTTTACCAAGTGGTAAGACGTCCTGAAGCCTCGGCGGACCGCTGAGCTCTGCTGCCTCACCTGCATGGAGTCAGAGAAACTGAGTAAACTCGGTTACTGCCTGTGGTGACTTTCCACTTTCTTTGCAAAGTGTTTCTGTAGCAAAGAAACACAGCAGTGAGACCCATGAGTGTCTGCAGGTTGTCGGGCTGCATGATCTCTGAGGATGGCTGCGTGTTCCTGGAGTCGGCGCTGAGGTCCAACCCGTCCGGTCTCAGAGAGCTGGACTTGAGCTACAATCACCCAGGAGACGCAGGAAAACGTCTTTCTGCTCGACTGGAGGATCCGCTCTGCAAGCTGCAAACTCTGCGGTCAGATTCAGGCAGTTTGATGCTTTTACTCTGAAAGAGTTGGGTTCATGGTCCCGAGGCGTCTGAGCTTTGGTTCCATTCCTGTTCAGTTTGGATCATTTCTTTAGTTTCACTGACTTCATTGTTTCCTTTACCGTTTGTCACTTTCAGGTTCTTTTCCTGAAGTCCCTGCTTCAACTCCACCCTCTGCTTCAGCTCATGTCTGTCGCCCCTCTCTCTCCTAGCTGTGAGCGCCCCCTGTAGGCTGGGAGGGACCATGACATTATTTTCCTGTTGTAGACAGAAAAAGCAGCACGGCTTCATTTTCTATGCAGTTTTTCTCTGAAGCAACAATGACCTGCTAATGCAGGGGTCACCAACACGTCCAGGGCTGCCATCCTGCTCCAAAATGTCTGAATTCCCTCACCAGCATTCATTCCTCTGCAATAGGCTGGAAATGAGCAGTTTATTTGATCCAGGTGTGTTTGAGCAGAGACGCATCTAAAAGTTACAGGATGGCCCTGCAGGACTGGAGTTGGTGACCCCTGTGCTAATGAAAATTACGTAACACGGGGAAAGAACCCGGATTGTGACTGAGGTCGTGACCCTAAAGCCAACTGGTAGACCAGTCAAATAATATCAGGTGGCCCAAGGTCCCCATTTAACATTACCCAGGTAGGTCTGGCTTAGAATGATGAAACAGAAATAGTGTACAATAAATTTTATTTATACATTCTTTTACAATATTAAAAATAGACTTTATTTAAAACCCAATAAAGCACAGGGACCCAGGACAAGACTAGAAACAATCTGAGACTAAAACAACTGCAAACCAAATTAATGACAAAATGTTAAACAACAAAAACAAATCCCACATTGCCTCCACCCAGTCCTATAAGGCTGTGGCCACATAAGCTAATTCATAAGAAAAATAAATTTAAACTATTCTGGTTCTGCTTGTGCTACAACTCCAGCTGTAGAAGACGACCTGTTAGCTGAGAGCATAATAACAGCAGCAGCCTGTAACACCCAGAGAAGATAAATGTCTGCCGACAATAATAAATCAAATGAAAAGGTTCCTTAATCAGCCACTGCAGTGAGAAACCACTGACATGCATCCTAAGAAGCCATTAGAAATCACGTCAAACCAGTAGCAACAATATAAAAGCTACATGACGTCACACAGAACCAGCCACAAGTGACATCAAAAATCCATTAATCCCACCAGCAGCACAAATAGCCACGATCCAGATCCAGCTGCTGCCTGTCTACACTAATGATCCCGACAAGGCTGGGAACGGAAGTGAAGGTGGGGGAACGGGGCCCGGATGTATTCAAGGGCCCCATAAAGGGTGGGAATTTACAGCCACTTTATGTAAACAATGTTTTCCTAGTAAAACCACCTGGTTACATGAGAAATGATGCATTCTCAGCCTGTTTCTCTGACCTGCAGCGCCATCTGCTGGTCTAAAATAAATATTTAGCTTAATGTTAAAAACTTCTGCAGACTTTTTGATTGTCTCTTTCTCCTCAGTCTTCCTGTCAGACCTCTGTGATGTTTCTCACCCTCCGTTATCACATATTATTTGAGAACAGATTTTTACTTTCTGATGTTTAAACCTTCAGATTGTCTCCTGCAGGCTGGATCACGGCGGAGAGCGCCGCCTGAAGCCCGGGCTGCAGAAATGTGAGTGTCAGTTCAGGAACCAAACTTTCTGCTGTCAGCACATTAAGCCAACTGGCCGCTTGTCTTCTAGATTTCTGTGAGCTGCTTCTGGATGGGAACACGGCTCACAGGCGGCTGCAGCTGTCCGCCGGCAGCCGGCAGGTGGCGCGGGTGAGCCAGCAGCAGCCGTATCCGGATCATCCGCAGCGGTTCCACTTCTGCCAGCTGCTGTGCAGCGAGGCGCTGGCGGGCCGCTGCTACTGGGAGGCGGAGTGGCGGGGCACGGTGCACATCGCGGTGAGCTACGGGGGCATCCCACGGAGGGGAACCAGAGACCAGTGCCTGTTCGGGAGGAACCACCAGTCCTGGAGCCTCTGCTGCTCGGCGGTCGGCTACTCGGTGAGCCACCGGCGGCGGGACGCCGTCCTGTCCGCCTCCTGCGCCTCCAACAGGGTGGCGGTGTACGTGGACGTTCCCGCCGGCGTCCTGTCCTTCTACTGCGTCTCCTCCGACTCCCTGCTCCACCTCCACACCTTCAGCTCCACCTTCACCGAGCCGCTCTACGCCGGGTTCGGGTTCTGGTTCGGCGGCTTTGGGCATTCAGTCACTCTGCAGGACAGCCCGAAATAATAATGCAGATGTTTTACCAGAGTACATGAATGGGTCAGTTTATGGAAAATAAAAGTTCTGGCAGAAAATAATGTTTGTTTTTCATGACTGATTTTTTCCATCCTCAGATAATTTCCGTGGTTCATTAGTGGTAAAATCTGAAGTTATTGGGAAACTTTTCATATTAATCTGATTCAATGCGACTTCATTTATTCAGAGTTTTACAGTAAAACAAAAACACAAAGACTGGAGGCAGGATTTCCAGAAGATGATTCAGTTATAAATAACAAGTAACCAGGAAACGAGAAAATATCCAGAGCCGACAGAACATCCAACTTTTTATTGGATCCAGAAACGTTTCAGAGAAGGTTCTGGTTCCTCCAGAGGAAAGTTCTGACTTTTACTGTGGAATAAAGTTTGAATCAAATTTAAATATTTATTTGTGGTAAAAAATCTGAGCTGATCCAGACCAGGACAGAAGCTGTTCTGTTGCTGGTTCTGCTGGTTCTGCCTTAGAGGAGGATGAAACCAGACGGCTGATCTGGGTTGTTCTGATGGTTCCTGTTGATCGTTTCGTAGCCGTCTTAGTTCAGCTGGAGCCTCAACTGGTGTTCCTCTGGGTCGGGCCTGGTTCTGGAGTCGGTTCCTCTGGGTCAGGCCTGGTTCCGGAGTCGGTTCCTCTGGGTCGGGCCTGGTTCCGAGGCCGGTTCCTCTGGGTCGGGCCTGGTTCCGGGGTCGGTTCCTCTGGGTCGGGCCTGGTTCCGGGGTGGGTTCCTCTGGGTCAGGGAGTCAGTTCCTCTGGGTCGGGCCTGGTTCCGAGGCCGGTTCCTCTGGGTCGGGGAGTCGGTTCCTCTGGGTCGGGCCTGGTTCCGGGGTCGGTTCCTCTGGGTCGGGCCTGGTTCCGGGGTCGGTTCCTCTGGGTCGGGGAGTCGGTTCCTCTGGGTCGGGCCTGGTTCCGGAGTCGGTTCCTGTCCTCTGGAAGCGGCTCGTTGTTCTTGCCAACCTGAGGGAACCGTGTTCCCCTCCATGATGTTGGTTCCAGTGGGTCCAGCTCACGGCCCCAGTTGGCCCGGTTGCCCCTGGTGATCGGGCTGATGGATAGTTAGAGACAGGTTCTGATCGGGTTCTGGTTGAACTTTACAGCAGATTGTACTGGATGAAGGCTGATGAAGGTGAGTTTGATGAGCCTTCATCAGAAACTGGATCTGTTTGGTGAATCGGAAACGTTTTAAAATTGTCCATCATGGTCCAATTTTTACATCAAAAAATATGAAAACATTTCTGATCTGGTGAATGTTTCTGAATGAATTCATGAATTTGTCTCTGCCAGCAAATTAGTTCAGAACATATGCTAAATGTTTAGTACTGAAGCTGAACAGAACCGCTCCTGGTTACTTCCTGCCAACTCCCTCTGACCGGACCTGCTCTGTTCCCAGCAGCAGATCTCTAAGAGAGATCAGAGGTCAAAGTGTCCAGATCTCTGGGTGTTGCCTGATGGAGGCGTCACCAGGCTGCCTGTAGCTGCTGGCGGTTATCTGGCCACGTGTGTGCGGGGTCCAGGGGCCGCCGGACGCCCCGGCCTGGCAAAGCCTTGTATGGCCATGACTGCAGGGAGACGGAGATAAGGACGCTGTGTGACCAGCAGCGGGCGTTTCTGTTAAATTTAGAGCAGCTATCAGGCGCAGCTCTCCCTCCTGAACGCAGTCTGATCTCCTGGAGCGGCTGCATCAGGACCAAGGCGAGTAGCAGCTAACCCCTACCCACAGGGGACAAAACTCCTCATTCACTATGCTCAACCTGCAGCAGGAGACGCCGAGACACCATCAGCTGGAGCTGAACAGTTGGAGGTGGCTGAAGGCCATTGGAGACTGTTGGAGGCGGTTGGAGACTGTTG
>NW_006801246.1:14629-16974 GCF_000485575.1 Poecilia formosa | reverse complement strand
GGCCAATATGCTGAAGTGGCCCTCGGTGAAATTGAGTTTGACACCCCTGTTCTAGAGGAATCACCTCAAACCAGATGTTGGACTGGAATTTATTTCAATGTCATTTGTGAATGTTAGCTCCTCATTTTCAACAGTGGAGCTAAAGGTTGAAAAAGGTTATGATTTTGGAGAAAGTCTCATCAACATCAATATTTCCACTAAATAAGAGGCAGAAAAATAGTTTGATAGAGGAAAAGCCTCTCAGACTCTGAGCTCAAAGTGAGATGCCAGACGGCACCAAACTATTTTTTAAAATTAGACAATTAATTTAATTTCACATAATTATCGCATTAGAAGTCATTTGTTTGTTAAATACTTAATGAAACATATTTACCTGATTAATATTGATCAATAATTGATTGATATGTGATCAGCTGTCCTCTGTCACCACAGACTGATTCCATCTGGATTTTCTACCGATAAAAGCCCAGATAAATCCTCTCTGATCAATAAATTATTGACTTCATATTAAAATATTTTCCATCCACCAACCAGAACCCAGATATCTCAGCTGGGCCACAAACACTCAGAACCTACTGGTACCACTTTGAATCCAGTATGAAACTGGGAGCAAACTCAGCTGGTTGTCTGGGTTACAGATGAAAACTCAAAGAGAATCAGAGTTCCTGGTTGAAATCAGGAGCTGCACCAGCAGCTCAAAAAGAGAGAAAACCCAGTCAGGACTGGAAACCAGTAGAAAGTGGAGTTAAAACTCACCTGATCAGATCTTTGCTTCTCCTTCTGTTCACTCAAACCAAGTCAGAGCCAACGGGAGAACTGGACCTGATTCTCCAGAACCTGAACTGGAGCCACCTGAGTCTCCGCCCCCTCTGACAGGAGAGGTGTGTTCACCTGTTGACATGATAAGAATCCTGTCTGATCATTGATACCAGGAAATAAATGTTTAAGAACAACAAATTCACATTTCAGTCTAAAGGGTTCTTTATGTTTTAAATATATTTAGTATTTTTAATCAATATTTTATTAAATTAATGAAGATTTTCAGTTTTATCTATAAAGAACTTTAACAACTAACAACTTTCTGCACATAAACACAAGAGCAATAAAACTAATAATAGTTTCTGCTTGTTCTAATCTGAGCCAACAGAACCAAGAACCTTGAAATGCTGAAGTATTAATTTATTTAATCTTGTTTAATGTTGATGTGAAGGAAACTTTGATTTTCACCTGAACCTCTTTCATTCTGAACAAAATGATCTTTAAGCTTTGGCCTCTTTTAGCCTGGAGGCTTTAAGTTGTTTAACTGGTTTGTCTCAAACGTTTCAATGAAAAAGTTAAAAACCTGCTGAGTTACAAACAGGTTTTAATCACCGTAGGCATTTACTGTGAGATGTTTATCAGTTTCTCTCTCTGCTGTGCAGGAATGTTTCCTCATTCTTCAGTTTGGGTCGAGGTTCTGATGTCACACAGACGGCCTCACATTTAACTCTACAATATTTTAATTAAATGTAGAAATGTCTTTGCTGCATTTTCTAATAAACAGCTTCTGATAAATCTTAAAATGTGACATTTTAGAGAATGACTTGCTCTCTATTGGTTCTGGTTCTGGTTCAGATCAGGACAGATTGTTCAGGTTGAACCTGACAGCTGATGGTTTTCCAGCCTGTCGGCTCTGCAGCCTCCAGAAAACAAACTTCATGATAATAGGAAAAGTTTCATCTTGCAGTCTAACAGTCACTCTGTGACTGAGTATTCAGTTTCTCTGTGACTGAATGCTCAGCTGGGTTTCAACAAAATAGAAAATAATTTCAATTTTATTTCACTATTTCAATTCAGAAAGAAACTCAGAAGTTCATCACACACTCATATTTTAAAAGCCTTAGTCCTAATAATTATGGCCAACTGCTTGTGAAACCCTAAACCAAAATGAAGAGAGAAAAAAGAATGTGCTGTACTTAAGTTCTTTTTGCTTATTCAGTTTTTCCTTCCACTAAACCTTCAAGTCAAAAGTTTTATTATTTTAATTTTTTTAGAAAAGCTAAATTATTTGAGCCATGATGTCAATGAACTAAATCTTTTTTAATGATCCAGATGGACATGGGTCTGTGCTGAACCTCCAGTTGGTGGCAGTAACCCACCAGTTGGACCCTCAGACTTTCAGTCTGAGGGTCCAGGTTCAGTCCTGAAGTCTGGAGGTTCTGGTTTGGACCGGTCTCTCCTCACAGACGGACTGATGGTTCCTGCAGGTTCTGCTCTGTCCTCCTGCAGATCCTGATCTTCCATCTTCTGGCTGAATTCCTGGATCTTCGTCTCGTCTCCCAGCCCGACTCTCTGCTCCTCAAACT
>NW_006801246.1:6602-13928 GCF_000485575.1 Poecilia formosa | reverse complement strand
AAACTGATTTACTGACCAACATCCATCATGTTTAACTTTAATATAGAAGAAAATTAAGTTACTTTTGATCAAACACTGAAGATCAACCAGTTAATAGCATCTATATTTTATCTCTATAGATCCACATGAACCAGATAGAAACTGGTTTCTGACTTTCAGTCTGAGGGTCCAGGTTCAGTCCTGAAGTCTGGAGATTCTGAGTTGGACCGGTCACTCCTCACAGACGGACTGATGGGTCCTGGAGGTTCTGCTCTGGACCGGTCTCTCCTCACAGACGGACTGATGGGTCCTGCAGGTTCTGCTCTGTCCTCCTGCAGATCCTGATCTTCCATCTTCTGGCTGAATTCCTGGATCTTCGTCTCGTCTCCCAGCCCGACTCTCTGCTCCTCAAACTGAGCAGAAAAACATTCAAATGTTCACCAAACTGATTTCATGTCAAACAGAACCTGAGACAGAATTTGTTTTTCTCTGATCCTTGTCTTCATGACTGGACCTAACTGGTTCATCCTCCAGAACCAGCAGCAGCTACTGGTTCTGGTAACTGGCGACGAAGCTTTACATTTTCCTCCTGATGGTTTTGTTGATATTTTCTCCCAGAAAGAGTGAAGCTGGTCTCCATGTTGGATCCAGTACAATATGGACCAGATTCACCAGAACCGCTGCTTTGTCTTCCTGGGTTTGGTTCTGATTCTTCCCTCTGGTGTGGACTGGGATGATGGTCTGAAGATAAACACTTTACTTGACGGGTGTGAATTAGACTGTCATGACATTGTCATTACATGTCTGAACAAGACCTGGACCTGACGATGACCAGACCCATGGGTGCACAGGCCGTTCCAGGGCAGTATGCCAGTACCCCTAAACTTCATTTTAACAATAAATGCCTTTAAAGGACTTAAAGTGATTTCTGGTATCGTGTCCCCCCATGTTGTTGTTGCAGACTTCTGAGTTGGGCCATAACAGCCCACTGTGCTGCACTACATGGTGTGTTGCTGTAAGTGTTGACCTCCAAAGATATCTTTATTTCACTATAATAAATGTTTGGTTGATTGTATTCATCAGCCCTGTATCCTCAACAGAAATCAGATCACAGTCTTGTTTTTCTCTTGGATGAATATGAACCTCTTGGAAAGTGGTCACGAGAAGCAGAAGAAGCCCTTCAGGGTTGGTTTTGAAGTAACTGACTGAACTTTGCCAGCCACACTCAGTCACACCAGGACTGAGTGCATGGCTGACTGCATAGACTCGTGTGTCAACAGCAGCATCCAGAACAGTCAGATGCTTCCCTAATAACCAAACCTGGATCACCAGTGAACTATAGGAACTTTTACACAAGAAAAAAGATCCTTCAGGGAACGAGATAGGGAGTTATTGAGGAGTATGCAGAAGCAGCTCAAAGTCAAGATTGGAGACAGCAAGGAGGAGTACAGGAAGAAGCTGGAGCATAAACTGCAGAGGAACAATATCAGAGATATGTGGTCAGGGATGAAGAAGATCTCAGAAATCAGGATCAGATAGATGGACGTCTGGACAGGTCAAATGAGCTGAACCCATTCTTCGACAGGTTTAGTTCAGGAACAAGCTCATCATCATCCTCATCATCCTCTCCTGCTCCTGCCCATACAGACACCCCACCTTTCTGCCATCCACAGATTTCCTGTCTAACTACAGATGTCCCATCTTCCACCTCAGTCATGGTTTCTTCTGCTTCCACAGGTTTGTCTTCAACCAAATCAGGAGATGCTGCTGCTCTCTTTGTCTCCCCCTCCCACTTTTCTGTACCTAGAAGTGAAGAGAGACGGAACCAGAACACGGCTGCAGGTCCTGAAACTGCAAAGCAGCTCTGTGGAAATCTGTAAGACCATTTCCACCAAGAAAAGGTTTTGTTGTTGTGGAAGACATCCTGCCTGGTTCCAGTACATAAGAAAACTCAGCCATCAGTCATCAATGGCTATAAACCTGTTGCCCTGACAACCCACATCATGAAGGTCCTGGAGAAATTTAACCTGTAATTCGGAGCCAGTCCTTGCTAGATTTTGCTTTTATTTGATATGATATATAATATATTTATCCATCCATCTTCTTCCACTTATCTGGAGGCAGGACATGAGGGTAGCAGCCTGAGTAAAGAGGCCCAGACTTCCCTCTCCCCAGCCACTTAAGCCAGCTCCTCCAGGAATCAGCCGAGAAACATAGTCCCACCAGTGTAACCTGGTGGGACTATGAGTATACTACTAAATGCCCGAGACACCTCAATTGGCTCCTCTCGACGTGGAGGAGCAGCGGCTGCTCTACTCTGAGGGCTTCTCACCCTATCTGTACGCCCAGACACCCTGTGGAGAAAACCCATTTAGGACATTTCTATCCATAACCTCGTTCTTTCGTTCCTACCCTCATCATCACCATAGATGAGGGTAGGAACGTAGATCATCTGGTAAATTGAGAGCTTCTGTTTTTTACTCAGCTCTCTTTTCACCAGGACAGACCGGTTCAGCACCCGCTTCACTGCAGATTCTGCACCAGTCTGCCTGTCGATCTCCTGCTCCATTTTTCCCTCTTTTTCATGAACAAGATCTCGAGATACTTAAGCTCCTCCGCTTGGGGCAGGACGACCCCCCTGACCCGGAGAGGGCACTCTACGCTTTTTTGGCTCAACACCTCGGCCTCGGATTTGGAGGCACTGATCCTGCGTCACGCTCTGCTGCGAACCGCTCCAGCTCTAGATCAGGACCTGATGAACCCAACAGGACCAATTAATGATATATATGATAAATAATATATTTGATGTAACATTTTCTTAGATATAAAAAGTTTCCTCATTATACAACTTTCTCTAGAGTTAAACTAGTGCACCGTCGTGCTCACAGTCATGCTACAAATCTCACAGTGGACCACAACAGCTCCTTGCTGCTCAAGGCATCGGTGCACATGTAACATAGTTAATATTGTATATAATTCCACTTGTCATTACTTTCCAGTGTGGGTTCATGTGTAAAGGGTGAAACAGCACCCCCTCCTGGTGGTTGGCAGGGTTAAATATAGTGAACACAAACATCTCGTTTCCAGTTCATGAGAGATGGTAGGTTCACTGAGTTTAACGCTCCAGTAAAATGCTATGTTAGCTTGTTGCTAACATGAAATGCTGTCCCTCGTAAGGTGCTGTACCCGCTGTGATGAACCTGATTCCTGATCAGTCCATATTCTGTTTCGCACAGATAAACGGCGTTTCATGTCATCCTGTCTCCTGGCCCTTATTCACACAACGCAGAACTGATTTATACTGATCGATCAAAATTACCGAGGTTACACACACACAAGCTGCATTTGTTGGAAAGTAAGATTCAAAGAGGAAACTTGCTGCAGTTTCTGACTTAACTAACCAAGTCAAACCTTCCAGGTTCTCATAAGCACATTTTGCCTCTGCAAAAAACATAGAATAGCATAGAATTAAACCCTTTGCTTCAGATGCTCAAAGAGCTTCTGCTAACGTCCTGGTGGAGTTGATGGAACTCCACCCTGGCGACACCTCCTAGGTAAAAATATGACTTCATTATCCTGCAGTTTTCTCCTGGCATTGCTGATGCAATGCCCCAGTCCTTGAATGCTTTGCATGTTTGATAGTAGCTGCAAAAGGAGCTCATTGACACAGATGAACCAGATGACTCAAAGACGTGTAACCACAAGTATTTTACATTTAAAATAATTCAGAACCTATCAACAAACAAACATTGATATTTTCATAGAGATTGACCAAACTGGCATAAGGTAAATAAAAATATATGCGTTTGAGAATTTTGTTGTAAACATTTATGGTGGACAGAATGGCTCAGTTAGAAGTAAAAATGTTTTTTTTCTTCCTAAAATGCTACTAAATTACTTAAATGCTGCTTACTAAAAATGCTACTTAAGTAGCATTTTAGTTCTTCTTAGTAGCATTATTTTAACCATTAAAAAAAAAAAAACAATGTTTCCGCTAAGTTTGCATATATTTTTTTTAAATCACACAATCCTATAAAAATTAAAGCTGTTTGGAGAATTGCAACTTCTGCAGTCGGGGCTCCAGCAACTGTTGTATTCGTGCTTGATAAAGACCAGACGTTGTATAATGCTCAGATACTTTTATTAAAGCATCTTTTAGAGGTCTGTTCACACAGCTTGCTCACAGGTGTGTCACATCTACTTCTATTGTTCCATTCTCTACATTTATACATTCACGTGAACTCATGCTTGCCACCTAGTGGACATAAACATAATTCATTCAATCATGACGTCCTTTTCTTTAAAGTAAGATTGTTACAAAAAGAATCCTATCCAAGAAAAACATACATTGCATGAAACAGTTACCACATAGCTATATTTAACACATTAAAAACATCAATTACAAAATAGACATTTCAACTTTTCTTTTTTTTTTTTTTTTTTTTTTACAAGTTCAGTCTGTCAGGTTTTTTCACCACTCTGGTAGATCTTCTTAACACAGGTAGGTTGTCCCCAAGACTGTCACAGGGTGTTTCAGTCGTAGGTGTTTCAGTCATAATACTACTCTGGGAGTCCTTAGAAACTTCACTTGACTCAACAACCGGCTCTAATGGAGTTTTTAACAAACTGCGCCGATTTCGTCTCAGAACTTGTCCATCTTCAGTTTTTACTTCAAATGAACGTGGAGCTACTTCCTGCAGAATAGTTGCTTTAGTATTCCATCCCTCATCATCCTGAATCCTTACAGGATCCTTGTATGACAGTGGAGGTAGAATCTTAGTTGATCTGTCATAATATGACTTTTGTTTTACTTTCTGCTTTCGTAACTTGTACTCCAACTTTGATGATTTCTTTGCACTTTGTTCGTCAGTATCATAACTTAGCAAAGTTGTACGAATCTTTCGATTCATCAAGAGTTCAGCAGGTGAAAATCCACATTGCAAAGGTGAAGATCTGTAGCTTAATAAAGCTAAATATGGGTCAGAGTTCCTATCTGCAGCTTTCTTCAGAAGTTGCTTAAGAATATGAACTCCTTTCTCCGCTTTTCCATTCGACTGTGCGTAATGTGGACTTGATGTTACATGTTTAAAGTCATAATGTTCTGTAAACTCTTGCCATTCTCTGCTACTAAAATATGGTCCATTGTCATTAACCACAATATGTGGAATGCCATGTCTTGCAAAGATTGATTTAGCATGTGTTATGACACAGTTTGATGACATATTAGCTAATAGAGCCATTTCAGGATAGTTTGAAAAGTAATCAATGATTACTAAATAGTTTTTTCCTTTAAAATGAAACAAATCCAGTCCTACTTTCAGCCATGGTGATGTTGGAATGTCAGTCATTATCATAGGTTCTTTACTCTGTTTATTTCTAAATGTCTGACATGCTTATGAGAACCTGGAAGGTTTGACTTGGTTAGTTAAGTCAGAAACTGCAGCAAGTTTCCTCTTTGAATCTTACTTTCCAACAAATGCAGCTTGTGTGTGTAACCTCGGTAATTTTGATCGATCAGCTTAAATCAGTTCTGCGTTGTGTGAATAAGGGCCAGGAGACAGGATGAGATGAAACGTTGTTTATCTGTGCGAAACAGAAAATGGACTGATCAGAAATCAGGTTCATCACAGTGGATACAGCACCTTACGAGGGAGAGCATTTCATGTTAGCGTCAAGCTAACATAGCATTTTACTGGAGCGTTAAACTCAGTGAACCTACCATCTCTCATGAACTGGCAACGAGATGTTTGTGTTCACTATATTTAACCCTGCCAACCACCAGGAGGGGGTGCTGTTTCACCCTTTACACATGAACCCAAACTGGAAAGTAATGACAAGTGGAATTCTATACAATATTAACTATGTTACATGTGCACCGATGCCTTGAGCAGCAAGGAGCTGTTGTGGTCCACTGTGAGATTTGTAGCATGACTGTGAGCACGACGGTGCACTAGTTTAACTCTAGAGAAAGTTGTATAATGAGGAAACTTTTTATTACATCAAATATATTATTTATCATATATATCATTAATTGGTCCTGTTGGGTTCATCAGGTCCTGATCTAGAGCTGGAGCAGTTCGCAGCAGAGCGTGACGCAGGATCAGTGCCTCCAAATCCGAGGCCGAGGTGTTGAGCCAAAAAAGCATAGAGTGCCCTCTCCGGGTCAGGGGGGTCGTCCTGCCCCAAGCGGAGGAGCTTAAGTATCTCGAGATCTTGTTCATGAAAAAGAGGGAAAAATGGAGCGGGAGATCGACAGGCGGACTGATGCAGAATCTGCAGTGAAGCGGGCGCTGAACCGGTCTGTCATGGTGAAAAGAGAGCTGAGTAAAAAACTGAAGCTCTCAATTTACCAGATGATCTACGTTCCTACCCTCACCTATGGTGATGAGCTTTGGCTCAAGACCGAAAGAACGAGGTCATGGATAGAAATGACCTAAATGGGTTTTCTCCACAGGGTGTCTGGGCGTAGAGATAGGGTGAGAAGCCCTCAGAGTAGAGCAGCCGCTGCTCCTCCACGTCGAGAGGAGCCAGTTGAGGTGTCTCGGGCATTTAGTAGTATACTCATAGTCCCACCAGGTCACACTGGTGGGACTATGTTTCTCGGCTGATTCCTGGAGGAGCTGGCTTAAGTGGCTGGGGAGAGGGAAGTCTGGGCCCCTTTACTCAGGCTGCTGCCCTCATGACCCGCATCCAGATAAGTGGAAGAAGATGGATGGATAAATATATTATATATCATATCAAATAAAAGCAAAATCTAGCAAGGACTGGCTCCGAATTACAGGTTAAGTTTCTCCAGGACCTTCATGATGTGGGTTGTCAGGGCAACAGGTTTATAGCCATTGATGACTGATGGCTGAGTTTTCTTATGTACTGGAACCAGGCAGGATGTCTTCCACAACAACGAAACGTTTTCTTAGTGGAAAGGGTCTTGCAGATTTCCACAGAGCTGCTTTGCAGTTTCAGGCCCTCAAAATTTTAGGGCTGACACCATCTGGACCTGCAGCCGTGTTCCGGTTCAGTCTCTCCAGCTGCCTCTTCACCTGACGTCTAGGCACAGAAAAGTGGGAGGGGGAGACAAAGAAAGCAGCAGCATCTCCTGATTTGGTTGAAGACAAACTTGTGGAAGCAGAAGAAACCATGACTGAGGTGGAAGATGGGACATTTGAGGTTAGACAGGAAATTTGTGAGTCAGTTGGGTTTGGGATGTCTGTATGGCTGGGGACAGAAGAGGATGATGAGCTTGTTCCTGAACTAAACCTGTCGAAGAATGGGTTCAGCTCATTTGACCTGTCCAGACGTCCATCTATCTGATCCTGATTTCTGAGATCTTCTTCATCCCTGACCACA
>NW_006801246.1:2266-5848 GCF_000485575.1 Poecilia formosa | reverse complement strand
CTGAACCCGGGCATAAGAGAGGATTTAATGAGTCAAAAGGTTTTTAAAGTTCAAGAATTTTTCCTCTCTTAACAGGAAGCATCTCACTGTTCTGGATGCTGCTGTTGACACACGAGTCTATGCAGTCAGCCATACACTCAGTCCTGGTGTGACTGAGTGTGGCTGGCAAAGTTCAGTCAGTTACTTCAAAACCAACCCTGAGGGGCTTCGTCAGCTTCTCGTGACCACTTTCCAAGAGGTTCATATTCATCCAAGTTAAGGATACAGGGCTGATGAATACAATCAACCAAACATTTATTATAGTGAAATAAAGATATCTTTGGAGGTCAACACTTACAGCAACACCCCATGTAGTGCAGCACAGTGGGCTGTTATGGCCCAACTCAGAAGTCTGCAATAACAACATGGGGGGACACGATACCAGAAATCACTTTAAGTCCTTTAAAGGCATTTATTGTTAAAATGAAGTTTAGGGGTACTGGCATACTGCCCTNAACAACATGGGGGGACACGATACCAGAAATCACTTTAAGTCCTTTAAAGGCATTTATTGTTAAAATGAAGTTTAGGGGTACTGGCATACTGCCCTGGAACGTCCTGTGCACCCATGGATCTGGTCATCGTCAGGTCCAGGTCTTGTTCAGACATGTAATGACGATGTCATGACAGTCTAATTCACAACCCGTCAAGTGTTTATCTTCAGATCATCATCCCAGTCCACACCAGAGGGAAGAATCAGAACCAAACCCAGTGGTTCTGCAGGCAGACAGGAAGACAAAGCAGCGGTTCTGGTGAATCGGGTCCATATTGTACTGGATCCAACTTGGAGACCAGCTTCACTCTTTCTGGGAGAAAATATGAACAAAACCATCAGGAGGAAAATGTAAAGCTTCGTCGCCAGTTACCAGAACCGGTAGCTGCTGCTGGTTCTGGAGGATGAACCAGTCAGATCCACTCATGAAGACGAGGATCAGAGGAAAACAAATTCTGTCTCAGGTTCTGATTGACATGAAATCAGTTTGCTGAACATTTGATTGTTTTCCTGCTCAGTTTGAGGAGCAGAGAGTCGGGCTGGGAGACGAGACGAAGATCCAGGAATTCAGCCAGAAGATGGAAGATCAGGATCTGAAGGAGGACAGAGCAGAACCTGCAGAACCCATCAGTCCATCTGTGAGGAGTGACCGGTCCAAACCAGAACCTCCAGACTTCAGTAATGAACCTGGACCCTCAGACTGAAAGTCTGAGGGTCCAGTTGGTGGGCTCCAGTTGGTGGGTTACTGCCACCAACTGGAGGTTCAGCACAGACCCATCTCCATCTGGATCATTAAAAAAGATTTAGTTCATTGACATCATGGCTCAAATAATTTAGCTTTTCTAAAAAAATTAAAATAATAAAACTTTTGACTTGAAGGTTTAGTGGAAGGAAAAACTGAATAAGCAAAAAGAACTTAAGTACAGCACATTCTTTTTTCTCTCTTTATTTTGGTTTAGGGTTTCACAAGCAGTTGGCCATAATTATTAGGACTAAGGCTTTTAAAATATGAGTGTGTGATGAATTTCTGAGCTTCTTTCTGAATTGAAATAGTGAAATAAAATTGAAATAATTTTCTATTTTGTTGAAACCCAGCTGAGTATTCAGTCACAGAGAAACTGAATACTCAGTCACAGAGTGACTGTTAGACTGCAAGATGAAACTTTTCCTATTATCATGAAGTTTGTTTTCTGGAGGCTGCAGAGCCGACAGGCTGGAAAACCATCAGCTGTCAGGTTCAACCTGAACAATCTGTCCTGATCTGAACCAGAACCAGAACCAATAGAGAGCAATTCATTCTCTAAAATGTCACATTTTAAGATTTATCAGAAGCTGTTTATTAGAAAATGCAGCAAAGACATTTCTACATTTAATTAAAATATTGTAGCGTTAAATGTGAGGCCGTCTGTGTGACATCAGAACCTCGACCCAAACTGAAGAACGAGGAAACATTCCTGTACAGCAGAGACAGAAACTGATAAACATCTCACAGTAAACGGCAAGTTAAAACCCGTTTGTAACTCAGCAGGTTTTTAACTTTTTCATTGAAACGTTTGAGACAAACCAGTTAAACAACTTAAAGCCTCCAGGCTAAAAGAGGCCAAAGCTTAAAGAACATTATGTTCAGAATGAAAGAGGTTCAGGTGAGAATCAAAGTTTCCTTCACATCAACATTAAACGAGATTAAATAAATTAATAAAATCTGTATTTGATAACATTAACATATCAGATGGCCGTGTCAACATGTGGAGAAACTTCAACATTTCAAGGTTCTTGGTTCTGTTGGCTCAGATTAGAACAAGCAGAAACTATTATTAGTTTTATTGCTCTTATGTTTATGTGCAGAAAGTTGTTAGTTGTTAAAGTTCTTTATAGATAAAACTGAAAATCTTCATTAATTTAATAAAATATTGATTAAAATACTATATATATTTTAAACATAAAGAACCCTTTAGACTGAAATGTGAATTTGTTGTTCTTAAACATTTATTTCCTGGTATCAATGATCAGACAGGATTCTTATCATGTCAACAGGTGAACACACCTCTCCTGTCAGAGGGGGAGGAGCGTCAGGTGGGTCTGGTTCAGGTTCTGGAGAATCAGGTCCAGTTCTCCCGTTGGCTCTGACTTGGTTTGAGTGAAAAGAAGGAGAAGCAAAGATCTGATCAGGTGAGTTTTAACTCCACTTTATACTGGCTTCCAGTCCTGACTGGGTTTTCTCTCTTTGAGCTGCTGGACAGGACCAGATCCAGAACTGGGCCTGGTTCTGGTTCTGGTGCAGAGCTGCAGCACCTGATTTCAACCAGGAACTCTGATTTTCTCTGAGTTTTCATCTGTAACCCAGACAACCAGCTGAGTTTGCTCCCAGTTTCATACTGGATTCAAAGTGGTACCAGTAGGTTCTGAGTGTTTGTGGCCCGACTGAGATATCTGGTTTCTGGTTGGTGGATGGAAAATATTTCAATATGAAGTCAATAATTTATTGATCAGAGAGGATTTCTCTGGGCTTTTATCGGTAGAAAATCCAGATGGAATCAGTCTGTGGTGACAGAGGACAGCTGATCACATATCAATCAATTATTGATCAATATTAATCAGGTAAATATGTTTCATTAAGTATTTAACAAACAAATGACTTCTAATGCGATAATTATGTGAAATTAAATTAATTGTCTAATTTTAAAAAATAGTTTGGTGCTGTTTGGCATCTTGCTTTGAGCTCAGAGTCTGAGAGGCTTTTCCTCTATCAAACTATTTTTCTGCCTCTTATTTAGTGGAAATATTGATGTTGATGAGACTTTCTCCAAAATCATAACCTTTTTCAACCTTTAGCTCCACTGTTGAAAATGAGGAGCTAACATTCACAAATGACATTGAAATAAATTCCAGTCCAACATCTGGTTTGAGGTGATTCCTCTAGAACAGGGGTGTCAAACTCAATTTCACCGAGGGCCACTTCAGCATATTGGCCCCCCTCACCGGGCCACATTGACGGCCCAAATCCGGAGCGCATCCCTGCTAAATCCCACCCAGACAAAAGGTTGACTTCC
>NW_006801246.1:0-1754 GCF_000485575.1 Poecilia formosa | reverse complement strand
GGCCACATGTGGCCGGCGGGCCTTGAGCATTACGCCCCGGAACTGCCAATTGGTAATTGAAGTAAAGTAGCTTCGATTTCAAAGAAGCCGACATTGAAGTCGATTGGCAAATGAAACATCACCAAAGAGGAAGGCTCTTGTTGTCTCACTGCACCCCAAGAGATGCATAACCTACAAAAACTGTTTCCGTCTGGTTTTGAACCAGAGACCTTTTGCATGTAAAGCAAGCATGATAACCACTGAACTAGTCTGCTTTGTTTCAGTTTGAGGTTCCAAAGTTGATGATGTGAGATGCAAAGCATGAAAATTTCAACTGAGGCTTGCACTCAGATGCCTGGATTCAGAGTACAGACCATGACACCACAGAGCCCTTTTTGACCTTTAGTAAACACCTGTGATGAATAGAAAATACTAAATCTGTGTCTGGTTTTGAACCAGAGACCTTTCGCATGTGAAGCAAACATGATATCCACGACACTACAGAAACACATGCTGTTTATACTGGACCTGGTAGATGATCCACATTTTGTTAGATACTAATGTCAACGATGAGCATGGAACAATGTCAAATACTTACAGATCCTCTCAGAGAGCACAGTAACTTGGTGAACAAACTGCCAGACTTATACTTGTGCCTAATTTCACATTACAGTCCATAAACTAAGCCTGGGATCAAACAATTGTATTGAAGATGTCATTACCAGAGACAAATGGTTCTACAGAGACTTTTCTAAATGGCTAAAAGATAAAATCAATAATTACAAATAAAAGATGGTTCAAAAATAAAATTAACACATTAAAATAAAAATAAAAATATATCTGAAATACAATCACTTGAAAATTAAAAATGGTTAAAAAAATAATATCAACACTTCAAAATACAAAATCTCTGGAAAATAAAATATTATGTATGTTATTTTGAAAAACATTGGAATATAAGCACTTTTATCAAATCTTCATTGTGGTAAGATCATGTAAGTTCTTCTTGAATCCATGGAAACTCATCAGTTTGTAAGGTAGGATAGCTCAGCAGGTTAGAGCAAAGTGCTGATAATGCTGAGGTCATCAGTTCAAACCCCATATGGGGCAATTCATGTCCAAGGTCTTTCAGACAATCAACACTTCAAAATAAATAAGGGTTCAAAAATAAAATCAACATCTCAATATCAAAAATGGTTCAAAAATAAAATCAACACCTCAATATTAAAAATGGTTCAAAAATAAAATCAACACTTTACAATAAAAAAATGGTTCTAAAATCAAATTTTACTGTTTCTGTCTGTTCAGTCCATAAACTAAGCCTGGGATCAAAATGAAGAAGCCTGGGATGTATTGAAGATGTCATTAACAGAGACAAATGGTTCTATAGAGACTTGGCTAAATGGCTAAAAAATAAAATCAATACTTACAAATAAAACATGGTTAGGAAGCGTATTACAAACCTTTGGTTGAAATGGCGCATTAAATTCAAGTCTCCATTACAGACCAGAGAAAACTAAAGAGAATGCAATGTTGTGTTAATCCATTTGAGGAGCCGGTAGTTTATCTTGAGGAAATAAATGACGATGCAAAAGTTAATTAGACTGTAACATGCGCAGTTCGCTGCTCAACCACTGTGGACGCTGCGAAGACTTAGAAACCGCTGGAAGTAACTCATCCAGCAGATTTAACAAATGGAGCCTTCTTGGTGCACGTTACCCAGGAGAGCGGCGCTCTGGAGGAGCTGCAGACAAAACATCTGTCCATTTCGGAGA
>NW_006801245.1:14377-17218 GCF_000485575.1 Poecilia formosa | reverse complement strand
GTTCATGACATGTGTTATGTCATGTTTATGACAGTCTTATTCACCCCCCTTCAAATAAAGTGTTACCACATATTTCTTATAAGTCATTCATCCAGAGAACTCTCACTGCATTCTATGTACACAGCAGCCCTCTTGGATACAACATTCAGAGCTGCTTGGCAAATTCCCACTACAAATTTCAACTTCATATCAGGGATGTGCACAAATTTCCCCATACAGGGGGCATTCTTTTGGGAACTCACCAAATAAAAAGCCACAAAAAACAGCAACCGTATTACACTTGGTCTCACTTGGTCAGATAGCACTTGGTGAGACTATGTGATGATTAATGTCAAAATAGCATTTTAATATCGCAAGATATGCCAGTCAATGAACAGATTAAATATACCATTACATTTGTAAAACTCTACAAGATTTTCTAGAGTTTTGGGTAGGCAGGTCTCCACACTGCCTTCCAGAATCAAGATCTGTTCTTAGTTAGAGGCTGCCATAACGCCTTCTGTCATATTCTTCAAGCCTCCAACAGGCAGCATGTGTGTGAGCTTTGCCAAGCTTTTTCCCTTGGCCTGACACTTCATTATATTTTGCGCTCCATTTGTTCATCTATTTCTCTGAAACAATGTATACAATACACAGTTCATTACATATTTTTTTTAAAGTTTATTATAGGGTTGAACAATATTATCGGCATGGTATCAGTATCAGGCACGTGCAGAGGGGGGAGTTAGGGGTGTTTGAGCACCTGCCCCTTTTGCTCCTTTACCCCCAGGTGCCCTTTTGGTCCAATTTTTTTTTGTTTTTGGTATTATTATTTCCTAAGCCCTCTTCTGACACGTAATAACATGTACTAAAATTAATTGTTTTTTTGTTGGGGTTTTTTTTGTACAACATAATAAGCCTTCCAGTCACCTTGTTACCTTTGACCTTTTGCCCGTAACACATGACGCAGTTGCCTCTCACACAGTGAGATAAAGGGGCTAACTGGAGCTCAACATAGCGAACGTTCCAGATTACAGAACAGTTTTTGGTGAATTAAAAAAAAACGTTTTTGGTGAATAAAGTGGAGTAGACTTGCTACTTGTCAGATGACAGAAAACGTTGAAGTATCGTTTCTGCTTCAGCACGGAGTCGCGGTTTAAGAAGGGTAGTTAGGTTGTAGTTAGGTTTAAAGTGTATGTTTCTCAGCGAGCAGTGCTAATGTGTGCTAATCTTTGAAGCATGGAAATTGATAAGGCACCTGCCCACACACACAACATTCAACATGCGCCTTTCCCTCCCCACTCCCTCAGGAGAATTGAGCCTTCACACATCTGTAGCATGTTAGGATCACTTGTGGATTCACAAGTGTGTCAACATACTCACGCATACACACACGCCCCTCTCCTAATCCTGGTGGTTTACATCGGGGCACACTGCCTGTTCTATTATGAATCTTATCAGGAGACAACATGACCTTCTTCAAGAGCATACAAATACGAGATAATATGTCCCTTTCCCCTGTGGAGATGACTACAAACACTCATTTGTTTTAGTCGGTATGACAACCTTTTCTCATGTGAGTAGTGAGCAATAGCCAACACCGCAGCCGTGAAACCACCAAAATCACAGGAGCAAACCCAGTTGTGCAAACGATGATGAATGACGAGCAAATCCTTTTGTCAACACACTTATCGTAACTGCTTTTATGGCATTCAGAGAATGCTGCACCCTCCTCAGGGGATGAGGAGCACAACCAGAGGCGGGTGGAAACAGCTGGTCTGGCTTTACCCTGTCCATAGGTGAAATTCCCAACCTGGAGAGAGCACAAGTGTGTGAGAGCTCACGTCATTTGCTCTGGTGGAGTGCGCCTTTCCCTCCCCACTCCCTATTCAAACCTATTTCCATCGAGCCCTACTTGTGCCCCGTCAATCAAAACTGTTTATTTAATATGGGGAGAGCTTGATGTATGACTGAAAAGAGAAGCAGCCAGTGTGAAGAGGTCTTTCTCTAATCTGCTACTGTCTCAGAGTTACGCTGACACTTCAGTTGAGAGACCTTTGCACTCATTTACCGCTATACGACATAATGGTGCTGATTTGTCTGAGGTCTAAATGGTTGTCTTAAAATACTTTTGTTAGGTTATAATTCACTGAATGGCTTAGGTCCTAAAAACTTTAAAGACCTTGTTGTTGTATCAACCTTCCAGTCCACTCAGGTCTTCTGATTCTAGACTATTCTGCATCCCCAGAATCAAAACAAAACATGGAGAAGCAGCTTTTAGTTTTTGTGCTCCACAAATCTGGACCAAACTTCCAGAAAACTGCAAAACAGCTGAAACACTGAGTTTCTTTGAATCAAGGCTAAAACCCCACCTGTTTACAGTTGCATTTGATTAATAACTGGAACATTGATCAACATATTTGATGTACGGTATGTTTAATGATTTTGATGACAGACAAAATGTAATGTGACTTGCTTGTTTCATATTTGGTTATGAACTGCCTTGCTGCTACACAAATGTCAGTTTGAGTCCAATGTGACACTTGTCTGACAGCACCAGTGTGGGTGCTGTCAGACAAGCTATAATTTCTTTAAAAGGTATTTTATACCATTTTGAACAAATTTATTTTGTGGGGATTTTAAATCAAGTTGCTCATCATTGAAAAGAGGATGACAAATGAAACACAACTGAAAATGTGTTTAAAATTAAATTTCTGAAAAGCATGCCATAAGAATTGAGCAGGGACAGGGAAGTTGGTGGGAGTTAATGGGAAAATGGATGTACAGGTGCTGGTCATAAAATTAGAATATTGTGATAAAGTTCCTTATTTTCCATAATGTCAAAAAAAAATTAAATTGTCA
>NW_006801245.1:6698-13469 GCF_000485575.1 Poecilia formosa | reverse complement strand
TTTAATTTTTATCATGACATTATGGAAAATAATGAACTTTATCACAATATTCTAATTTTATGACCAGCACCTGTATGTGACAAAGTGGTTCAGTTTGTGTTTGCCACTTGTCCCTTATTTTTATTTCTGATTCACTTACTTTCTATATTTGGTTATAATGATTAATTTAAACATTGCAACTTTGCTTCACTTACTATCCCAGGTTTGTGTTAGCATTATGTTGCAGTGTCCATCTATGTATGTTTAGGTTAAAGTTATGTTACACTGAGAGGTGTGGTATGGAAGGAAAACTCAGCGAAGTTGGCTGTAGCATACATAAAGGTGATTTATTAGGCCTCCTTCAGCACAGCATAATCCACTCACAAGACAAAATGGCATCTTTTCCAGCATTCTCTCAGCTCTCAGTCTCCTTATATGCTGTTGTCCCTGCCTTCTCAACTACCTAGCCAATCAAACATGGCTCTTTCTATAAAAGAGCTGGGTTTGAGGCGGGCCTCCTCTTTGGTAGGTTCCAAGATGACCGCTACAAGGACACACCCAAAAAGGTAAACATTTCACAAACAAAAGGATCACATACACACATTCTAGAACTTAAATGTTGCAGAAAATATTATTGCTTCTTAACATTTACTCACTTCCTCCCCCTCTGGTTTACAAAACTCAGGCAAATGAGAAAGGTAGTCAGCAATAAGATTTTTCTAACCTGGACAATGCTGTATGGTGAACTGGTATGGCTAAAGGGCAAGGCACCAACGTAATATACGGGCATTCTGATGCTGCTTGGAATGCATCCACTTCAGAGGTCTGTGATCAGTTTGCAGAGTAAACTCCCTTCCTAGGAGATAATATTGTAAAGAGTCCAAAGCCCACTTTATTGCAAGTCCTTCCTTTTCTACTGTGGAGTACTTTTTCTCCCGGTCAAAAAGCTTTTTACTTAAGGACAGGTTTTTCTTCACCAGCTTCTCCCTGAGCTAGCACTGAACATTTGAAGCATCCACTTGAACAACAAATGGCTTGGCAAAGTTAGGACTCTGTAAAACAGGAGCTTGACAAATCAGTTTCTTTAAAGATTGAAATGCATGTTCACAGTCCTCCTTCCACATAATTTTAGAAGTAGACCTTTTTGTCAACTCAGTCAGAGGGGCTACCAAAGTTGAGAAATGGGGTATAAATCTTCTATACCACCCAACTAAGCCCAAAAATGATCTCACTTGCTTCTTCGTTTGAGGTCTGGGAATTGTTTGAATGGCTTTTACTTTTTCAAGTTGTGGCTTTATCTGTCCATGGCCAACAAGGTAGCCCAGATATTTTACTTCTTGTGCCCATGCACACTTGTTCACATTCAGAGTGAGACCAGCATTCTGGATCCTTGCCATTACAACCTTTAGATGCTGTAGGTGATTCTCCCAGGTCTCACAACATCATCCAGGTAGGCAGCAGCAAACTTTGAACAGTCACTAAGGATAATGTCCATCAACCTTTGAAAGGTAGCTGGTGCTCCATGAAGACCAAAGGGTAGAACCGTGTAATGGAATAAACCCATTTCTGGAATCTGAAAGGCTGTGTATTCCTTAGAGGATGGATCTAAAGGCACTTGCCAGTAACCTTTACATAAATCTAAGGTTATGATATATTTGGCCTTCCCCAGTCTTTCCAGTAGCTCGTCAATGCGTGGCATGGGATAAGAATCAAAACAGGAAATGCTGTTTAACTTTCTTAAGTCAGAACAAAAACGAAGTTGAGTTGAGTCTTTTGTAGGAACCAGCACAGTGGGATTTGACCACTCACTTCTTGATGACTCTATCACTCCCATTATAGAGTGATATCATGGGAGTGATATCACTCTATGATATGACCTCTTTTCATCTTTTCCAGATGAAAAGAGGTCATCTGGACCTCTTTTCAGTGGATCCATCATTCTTTCTGGAATCCTGTAAGGCTTAAGACGAACAGGTGTATCTTTCAATGTTATTTTGTGTGTTATAATTTCAGTTCACCCAGGTACATCTGCAAACAGAGATGGTAAAGACTGTTTAATCTCACCCAGCTGTTGCCACTGATAAGGAGTCAGATGCTTTGGAGTCTCTTCAGATTTGGTCAATTCTCTGCATGGACTCATTTCAGCTTCCCCATCTTTCAACATGGCACTGTCTTCTGGCTGAACATCTTGTACCATCAGGATCTGCTTCACATCCATTTCTGGAACATTTCTTTCATGATACTCCTTTAATAGATTTACATGAAGCAGTTGCTTTGACTTTTGTTTTTCTGGACAGATAATTTCATAAGTCACTGGTCCTGCTCTTCTAACCACAGTGTAGGGTCCTTGCCATTTAGCAAGCAACTTACTTGGCCCACTGGGCAAGAGTACTAAGACTTTCTGGCCAGTCTTCAGCTCTCTTTCACGGGCATGTCTGTCGTACCATACCTTTTGCTTATGTTGAGCCTTCTCCATATGATCTTTAACTTGTTCTCTGTACTTTTCCAGGTTGTATCTCATCTGAAGTATGTAGGAGATGATGTTTGTTGGTGAAGCCGCTTCACTGGATCCCGACGCCGCTCCAGCCACCCAGTTCTCCTTCAGCATGTCCAAAGGGCCTCTAACCTGTCTCCCATAAAGCAACTCAAAAGGAGAAAAAGCAGTTGAAGCTTGTGGTACTTCTCTGTAAGCAAACAAAAGGAAATTCAACCATTTATCCCAGTTTTTGCCAGTATCATCAATAAACTTTCTCAAAATTCGCTTTAATGTACCATTAAATCGTTCTACCAAACCATCGGTTTCTGGATGGTATGGAGTTGTACAAATACCTTTTACACCCAGTTGATCATAAAGAGTTTTCATCACTTGTGACATGAAATTGGTACCTTGATCTGTCAGAATCTCCTTTGGGATACAAACTCTGGAGAAAAGGTCTACTAAACACCGGACAATGTGTTTGACCTGCAGAGAACGTAATGGATAAACATCTGGATATCTGGTTGCATAATCACAGATGACTAATGCATATTTATGGCCATTACTGCCCTTAGGTAAAGGGCTTATGATATCCATAGCGATTCTTTCATAGGGAACACTCATAGGTAATGAGTGCAACTGGGCATGGTCTGAAACTTTAGTGGGGGCTACCAACTGACAGTCATGACATGTTTTGCAGTATTCAACCACATCTTTACATAATCCTGGCCAATAAATTGCAACATGATTATAGGTTTTTGCCTGTCCTAAGTGCCCTGACCATGGTACAGTGTGACCCAAATGCAGAATTACTGAACGGTATTCTTTTGGCACAAGAAGTCTGGGTTCATCAATGTCTGCTAGATACAAAAGTTTATCCCTTATAATGAAAGGCTCTCCTGCTAAACTTTTAAACTCTTTTCCACCATCGTTGTGTGCTTTATTAAAGAGAGGTTTCAAAGATGGATAGATGGATCGTTTTCTTGTCTCTCTTTAAAGTTATTAGGAATTTTCCACTGGAAGTCAATACATGGAGTTAATGGTAATGCAGGTTCAGGGAGTTTTGACCTGTTTTCTTATTTTTCTCCTGTCTACGCCGTCGTTTTGATTTCCTGATTTTATTTCCTCCTTCATACAGATCATCATACATCTGGCAAAGGTTCTAAACCCTTTTTCATGGAACGTGTGGTGACAGCACAGGAATAAGCCACCGAGTTTTCTTGAACCAAACTGTCTAGGATTGGTAAATCTTCTCCTAGTATAACATCATATGCTAACTGATTCAAAACTCCAACAGTCAACATAAAAGCTTGTCCTTCAACATCAATAGTGACATCAGCAGTTGGATACTCTGACATCTATGAACACAAGTAATGTTTACTGGTTTGTTAAAGCTAGGCAGTACATTACTCAACAAAGAAGATTTCACCAGAGTTTGTGAGCTACCCGTGTCTGCAAGAGCTTTTACAGCTTTGCCATTTATCATCACATCCACCACATGTTTATGTGGAATCATGCCATCAGAAAGTTCATAATTATGTTCTTTGGGAGGCACCACACATAACTCTACTGATTTAGTTTTTCTTTATGGACAATAAGAAGCTTTGTGACCAGGCTGCTGACAATAGTAACAAATGAGACCATACTTTAGTCCGGACTGTGTAGGCTTCTTATCATCCCTCTTGTCCAAACTGTCAACATTAGTTGCACCTGGAGGTTTTACCTCCATAGACCTTGGTCTCCCAGTCTCTCTTGACTTAGAAGGTTCTCTGTGAGCAGCCAGGTAACGTTCAGCCAGGTCTGCTGCTTCCTCTCCAGTCTTTGGATTGTTCTCCTTCACCCATGTGCGGACTTCTGGTTGAAGCACACATAGATACTGCTCCAAGATGATTGTTTCCCCAATCTCTTCTTTACTCCGACTGTCAGGCCGCATCGATTGCTTGTAGAGTCCCTTTATCCGACTGTAGGTTTCACGTGCACTCTCTCCCACTGGTACATTGATGCTTTGAAACCGGTATCTGTAGGTCTCTTCTGTTACATTAAACTTAGACAGCACAGCAGCTTTAATAGAGTCATAAGAGTCAGAGTGGTCCTCATCCATTCCAGCATGTGCCTCAAGGGCTTTTCCAGTCAATAATGTGACCACTTTAGCAGCCCATTCAGCTGGTTGCCATCCCCATGTTTTAGCAATGCGTTCAAAACATATGAAAAAAACTTTTAGGATCTTCACCCTCCTTAAAGTCAGGTATTCTCGGATCACCTCCATAGGTTGGTTCCACTCTTTGTGCTGGAGCTCCTTGTGCTATATGCCGCTGAGGCTGCGCAGGAAGTGGTTGAGATGGAGAATGAGGTTCAGCTTGGTAATCAGAGGCTCCGTGGACTTGCTCTGTTGCAGACAGCTGAGACAGTGTCCTAGTCTCTCGCTTTGGGAAAGCTGCTTCTGTAGAAATGCCAGTCCCGATAGACAGCTCATGTTCAGCATAAACATCACTTTGCAGCTTTGGCACGTTACTGTGCAACTGTTTATTCTGGTCAAACAGTATTGCTTCTGTTCATTTAGAATGTCGCATAAATTCTCTTATTTCATCAAAGATGTCAATTCCAGAAAGTTCTTTACTCACAGTACCAACTGTGGTCTGTTTAGGCCGCACAACCGGTTCAAAAATTTCTTCACCAGCCAAGGCTCCTTCAGGTAGTGAATCTGGCTCTGCTGTTCCTCCACTCTAGCCTTCTTCCATCTCAGAAAGGGTTTTTTCTTTGTCCCATGAGTTCTTCCACGTCCTACTCCTCTCATTTAGCCTGTTGTCTTCCTTCATTCACAGGCATAAACGATCCCACTTCTGGCACCACTGTTACACTGAGAGGTGTGGTGTGGAAGGAAAACTCAGCAAAGTTGGCTGTAGCATACATAAAGGTGATTTATTAGGCCTCCTTCAGCACAGCATAATCCACTCACAAGACAAAATGGCATCTTTTCCAGCAGTCTCTCAGCTTTCAGTTTCTCAGCTTTTTTGTCTCTTCTTCTTCTTCTTCTGATTTTATTGGCGGGTGACATCTAACGTTAAGATGTATTATCGCCGTCTACTATGCTGGAGTGTGGACCAGAGTATCTCCCTTTAATCTAAATTCTCATAAATAATCTTGTTTCCTTCAAAAAATTTATAACTGCTTTATTTATTTTATGTTTAGTTAATATCTTGTTTAATTTTAATGTCTCTATATCATATTTCATAATTTCTCGTTTTAGCTTCTCTCTACTTGCTGCGTACTTTTCACAATGAATTATTACATGTTCTACTGTTTCCATATCCCTACCGTGCTCACAACTACCTGTTGGATGTTTCCCTATCAAATGTAATGTTTTATTTAATCCGGTATGTCCAATCCTCAATCTTGTCATTACCACTTGTTCTTTTTGGTTTTTTCCAATTATTTCCATATTTCCTACTTTCTTTTGTATATTAAATAAATGACGACCTTTAGTTCCTTCCTCCCACAATTGTTGCCATTCAGACTTAATTTTTCTCTTAATAACTGATTTTATTTCAAATTTACAATACGCTATTTCCATAATTTCCTTTTGTTTTAAAGACTCTTTAGCTAAATGGTCTGCTATGTCATTCCCTTCTATGTCCTTATGAGCAGGTACCCACATAAACCTAATCTTTATTCGAATTTGTTATTCTAAGTATTACTTCAAAAATTTCATATACTAATTCCATACGAGTTTCAGATGACCTATTTAAAATTGACATTAATGATGATAATGAATCTGAACATATAAGAACATTTTCAATTCTATTTTGTTCTATCCACTGTAAGGCCATCAGGATTGCTAACATTTCCACTGTATAAACAGATAAATAATCAGATGTTCTTTGCTTCTTAACTATACCTAGTTCAGGAATAACATAAGCAAATCCAGTTTTATTTGAACCTAAATCTTTTGATCCATCTGTATATATAACTGTAAAGGATTTATACATATTCCTAATTCTGTTATTCACAAAATTTTCCCAATTATTATTTTTATTTATCTGCATTTCTTTATAAACTTCTAAATCTACATTCACACATGGAAATAGCCAATAAGGTGTATTTGAATATGGCACCGCAGCAGAGTACGTCTTTCCCTGTATACCTATTTCCTTAATGCATTTATCTGCTGCCCAGGCAAAACAGTCTATTTTAGCTTTTTCACTCTCCCAGCAAGGTTTCAGCGTTCTTACTGCTGTATTGTTTTCCTCCTTATGCCCCTGCAAACTTACCCAATAATTCAGCATAATTTGCTTTTGCCTCAAATATAAAGGAATCTC
>NW_006801245.1:4247-5918 GCF_000485575.1 Poecilia formosa | reverse complement strand
AGAATGTCCTCTTTTTGGACTCATCCTTTCACTACTCAATTCCTCGGGACTCCCGGCACTTTCACTATCTATACTATTACCCCACTCTGATCCATTCACAGCACAGCTGAGTCTACCCGCCGTAGTCTTCGTCCAAAGTTCTTTCACTAGTCCTCGGGATTTCCCAATAGAGTCTTGAGCATTTCCCCGACACCGACTTCCAGAAGTCCGAGGTATTCTTAACTCTTCATCTTCTCCTTTTTTAGTTCTTGATTTCAACTTTTTAACCATCAATCGCTCAGCGTTCCGACGCCTATCACCTCCTCACTTCCTTAGGAGCCCTCCTGCCTCCGACCTCCTTCTAGCCTTTTTTGTCTCTCAGCTTTCAGTCTCCTTATATACCGTTGTCCCCGCCTTCTCAATTAACTACCTAGCCAATCAAACTCCAGCAAACATGGCTCTTTCTATAAAAGAGCTGGGCTTGAGGCGGGCCTCCTCTTTGGTAGGTTCCAAGATGGCTGCTACAAGGACACACCCAAAAAGGTAACAAACATTTCACAAACAAAATGATCACATACACACATTCTAGAACTTAAATGTTACAGAAAATATTATTGCTTCTTAACAAGAAGTTACTACTTCTGGATCATAGATTGAATTTGTTTCAAGGTATATTTAAGGTATTTGTTTTCCTTTGAACTCACCATCGTTTGCCCTTGTAGATCTACAGCAGGGCAGGAGTATGGGAGGGCCAGGCCCAGTACTTCCTGCTTAAATGGCTGGGTGATGTCAGTGATTACCTTGCTGGGTTCTACCAATTAGAGGGTTTTCTTTTGTGTATTGCTTTGTTAGTGTTTTCTTTGAAGTAATTTTTTGAAGAAAAAAAAACAAACAAACAAAAAAAAAAACTCTCTCCATTCTGCAAGCTTTGGCCAATGACCCTAATTTACAACAAGAGCTACAATGGAATGTTTCAGATCAATGACCACATATAAGTCCAGACCTAAATCCAATTGAGAATGTGTCATAAGGTTTGGAAATTGATATTGGCAGACTTGCCTGATCCAGTTTGACTGAGATTTGGAAAAGGAATTAGGAAAACCACCATATAGATGTCTAAAATTTCAAGGACTAACACTTACAGTGTGCTGTAAATGCTAAGCAAACATTTCCCAGTTTGATCAGAGCACATTGAGTACCATACCTTACTAGACCTATGTGAGCTCAGAGATTCCACATTCATCCAGGTTGGCTCTGAAATCAAGCTGGATTCAGTATAATAAACTAGGGATGCACAATATTGGATCATTGGTCGATATTCGATATGACCAAGGGATCCCATCTCATTATTGGGGGGACCATAAACAGGGAAATTTTTAAAGAGCAATTATGGGGGGGTCAGCAAAATTATAGTAAAATGTGGTTTAAGTTTTTTGTTTAAGCTGCACCATCAAAAATGACTAGTAAGTGTTAGGTACCAGGCTGGTGGGTCCGCCATTTTCCTTTACAGATCATCCACCAGAGGGCGCCAGATGACAGCAGGTTCCTGGAGGCATGCCGGCAGGTCCTAATCAGACGCACCTGTAGGGAATTGCCTTCTCCTGGAGGTGTATATAAGCAGCTGGCTGCCAGCACGTCTTCGCCAGAGTGTTTGCCTTGACTGGTACACCGAGCCCTCAGAAGTCACGCTGA
>NW_006801245.1:0-3764 GCF_000485575.1 Poecilia formosa | reverse complement strand
GTATCAAACCCACCATGACAGTAAGTAGCAATGAATAGCAAAAGTGTTTTTCTCGGTAAACAACCTGTTGAGACCCGTAGAAGTCAAACTAAGATTCAAATGTTGCTTAGATACGAGTTTGGTTCAGAATCACAGATCTAATCTCTGCTGCACCTTTACAAAAACTTAAGGCTCTAAATAAAAACAAGTTTTAATAAGTAACTTAATGAATTTCATAATATTAATATTGATTTATTGTCGTGGCTCTCAATACATACAAGTTATGTGTTATTTAAATTATAACTTAAGTTGCTTTAAACTTTTCTCCCTTTTTTATGTTAAAACCTATATGTAGGAATTGAATATTTTGGAAGTGTCATAACTTAAACTTAAAGGTCAGCACCAGAGTTTTCTAGAGAGCAGTTAACCCTAACCCTAGAAAAATATCCAGATTTTATTTTGTGGTTTTAAAGGCTCTATGTTGAAGATGATAAGAAATAAAAGCATACTTTATTTTGATTTATTGTCAGCTGCAGTAGCCCCTCTGCTCCCAACTCCCATACAGAGCTGTTGGCTAGTGCTAACGTTCATCCGCTCCCTCCAGTTTCAACCTCTTATTAAAGTAACAGTTAGAGAGCTAAATGTAATTGAAATAATGGCTACCTTCGACAGAAAAAGGAGCTAAGTCTATGAAAGCAATGTAGCAGTTTAGCTAGTTTTGATTCCCAAGGCATAAGGTGGCAGTTTATCATCATTCAGCCAAAGTAATGAAATAACAAACTGTTTATTGTCGATGTGTTTCTTCCTATTGAGCAGTGAAAGTCAATACGTGTTACATGTCTTTTGCTTTAGGTATTTACTTACTGGAGGGGTTTTGTTAGTGCTGCAGAGCTACAGCTAACAGCTAGCTCCTCACTTAGCGGCTCTAACGGAGCCTGTGTTGTTCAGCAACACAGCTGTTGCTCCACCTACACTTTGGACTGAATGAAAAATGAATTCATATTTTTTTCTTAGATGAACGGCAGATTTACTTTGTTCTTTGTTTCTTTTGCCTTTTTTTATATTGGTATTGTTTAAATACAAGGGTTTCTTTCTTTGGGGGGCACCATTCTAGACTTTTCCACTTTAAAGAACTTCCACACCTCTGACAATTTCAATTTGTCCTGCTCTCCTGCTGTGATCAAATTAGGTGAGGTCATAACTCACCACCTCTTATATTGGTGAGTTATTTTGACGGAATGTCCAATATTTAGTTTAATAGCAAATCTCGGCCAATTCTGATGCCATGCCGATTGGGCAGGTGCTCAAACACCCCTAACTCCCCCCTCTGCACGTGCCTGATACTGATACATGCCGATAATATTGTTCAACCCTATAATAAAATTTAAAAAAAATATGTAATGAACTGTGTATTGTATACATTGTTTCAGAGAAATAGATGAACAAATGGAGCGCAAAATATAATGAAGTGTCAGGCCAAGGGAAAAAGCTTGGCAAAGCTCACACACATGCTGCCTGTTGGAGGCTTGAAGAATATGACAGAAGGCGTTATGGCAGCCTCTAACTAAGAACAGATCTTGATTCTGGAAGGCAGTGTGGAGACCTGCCTACCCAAAACTCTAGAAAATCTTGTAGAGTTTTACAAATGTAATGGTATATTTAATCTGTTCATTGACTGGCATATCTTGCGATATTAAAATGCTATTTTGACATTAATCATCACATAGTCTCACCAAGTGCTATCTGACCAAGTGAGACCAAGTGTAATACGGTTGCTGTTTTTTGTGGCTTTTTATTTGGTGAGTTCCCAAAAGAATGCCCCCTGTATGGGGAAATTTGTGCACATCCCTGATATGAAGTTGAAATTTGTAGTGGGAATTTGCCAAGCAGCTCTGAATGTTGTATCCAAGAGGGCTGCTGTGTACATAGAATGCAGTGAGAGTTCTCTGGATGAATGACTTATAAGAAATATGTGGTAACACTTTATTTGAAGGGGGGTGAATAAGACTGACATGACACTGTCATAAACATGACATAACACCTGTCATGAACATGAATAAGCCTTCATGAATATTTATGACTGTTGTCATAAAGCATCATTCGTTAAATTATGACACTTTTAATACAAAGTTGACATTATTCAAAATGTCTTTGTTATGACATCTTGACATTAACCAATAAATCATTGCTGTTATAAATTTGTTATAAAAGTATTACTGATTGCACTTTAAAAATTAGATAACTTTATGTTATTAAAGGTAAAGTTTAAACAGTTTACCTTTCTATAATGCTTCTTTACATACTCACAGATATTAAAATATTTTTAGTTAAAACTTAGAAGTAGGAGGCAAGGTGTAGCATGGACCTCCGCTTCATAAAAAGGACTGCTCCTCTTCTAGGTAAGAGGTCACATGAACCTCAATACCTCTTTTATTTGGACAAAAATATGTCTCGAGGTATTTTAAATCATTCCCCCAAAAAATAAAATAAAGGAGCAACGTGAGGTACAGAAATGTGGTTTGTTGCCCGAGGGCAACACCATACCATAGAGCAGGGGTGCCCAAACTTTTTGAGAGCAAGATCTACTTTTTCTCTCACCAGCCGCCTGAGATCTACCTCATGACACAAAGACATAAAAATTGCAAATTAAACTCTATTGACTTATTTTATATGCAAATATACATCAGTTATAGCAGAAATAATAAAGTGACAAAAAACCTAACGCAGTTTCTTCCTCAGTGAGATTCTGACACTGGGAGGAGGTTACTGGTTTCTCAGTCAGAAGCTGGTTGCAAACCTGAGGCCAGCAGGTGTCAGTCAGTCATGGTAGATCTGAAATTTGGGTTGATGACCTCAATGTGAGAAACTAACCAAAGAGCCCAGAAAAGCTAAAGGCAAATCTTCTGAAGTTGGGATATAATTAATTTAATTTCACATAATTATCGTGGTAGAATTTGTTAAAACTTAATGAAATATATTTGTCCTTTGATGTTTGTTGTGACGTATACTGTCATAAGGAGTGTGGTGGTTGCGGTGAGGAGATGAACGCAGAGACCCAGGTATGAAGTTAATGATGGTTTAATGATAAGATAAGGCTCAAAAAACAGTCCAAGACAGGCAGCACGGCGAGAGGCAAGCACACAGCTAGATGCCGGTAGCAACTGACACACACAGGACTGAAAACGAGAGCTAACACAATCCAGGACTAATGCAGTTCCACTGGAGAGTGTGGCAGGACAAACTTAGAACGTTTGACAAAACTTAAACATAGACAAGGACCCGACGAGGAACACAGACAACAGGTGGGTTTAAATACACACGGGGTAATCAGGGGAACGAGACACACCTGGGGAGCAATCAACGGGGAGGAGAGGACAGAGACTCACAGGAAAACAGGACTGAACACAGAAAACTCAAAAATAAACATACAGAAATACGGATCGTGACAGTACCCCCTCCTTAAGGGGCGGCTACCAGACGCCCAAACAGAAAAGTCCAAATAAACACAAAACAACCCAACAGGATGGGTGGAGGGGCGACGGAAGGAGAGCCAGAGTCCAGAAACTGTCCAAAACAAAAAACAACCCAACAGGGTGGGCGGAGGGGCGACGGAAGGAGGGCCAGAGTCCCGAACAGGGAAAACCAGTCCGGGGGCCGCCCACGGCACAAGAGGCAGAGCCTGGACCGCGGTGGGCGGGGTCTCCGGCGCAGGAAACGGAGACGTGGAGGCGGGTCCGGCGGCCTCCTCCGCCGGCGCAGGAAGCAGAGACGTGGAGGCGGGTCCG
>NW_006801244.1:13093-18496 GCF_000485575.1 Poecilia formosa | reverse complement strand
GGCCCACTAGTGGGCCGTGGGGGATCGTCAGGTGTGCCGTGGAAATTTTTCAATTTCACCTATGGTACCGTATTTTCCAGACTATAAGCTGCTACTTTTTTCCTAAGCTTTGAACCATGCGGATTGTGGCCCGGTGCGGCTTTTCTGTGTATTTTTCTTCAACCACCATGGGGCTCTCTAGCAGGAAGTGAATCATTAGAAGTCAAAATTGTAAATCAAAGAAGAACGCGTTAATTTTCATTTAGAACAACCACATGCTAGCAGCAGGCACGACGGAGAAATGTTTTCAAACTCATATGATGCAGCTTTTAAGTTGAGGACTGTCGATCTGCCACTACAGGAGGGAAATAGAGCCGCTGCACTTAAGCTCGGTGCGAACGAAACCATGGTTAGTAGTGGCTAGCGGCATAATCATGTATTTTTCTTACCACTAGATGGCAGTAGGTACAGAGCATTTTCCATAAAAACGAGAGAATTAGTGATGCATGATTGTTACAGGTAGCGGTGAAAGCATCATATCTAGCAAGACTGTGACGACAGTGATGGGAAAGACAGTGAAGCTCAGCAGTAGTTGAAAGAACATGGGTCCATTTCCCACAACATATCTGTGTGAAGTGAGCTTCTCAAGCCTGGCTACTATAAAAACTGAAACCAGAGAGAGACTGAGAGCTGATGAGGAAGAGCTTTGTCTTTCTTCAATTTCTGCCAGGAAATCAGCTGTTTTCATCCAAATAGCACAGGTTTCACACTAGATGGGTAAAATATACAGATATTGACATTTTGTACATGGAACTCTTCATATTGTAACAGTGAAATCTTTCCCAAATATTATTGCTTCTTTCAGAATAAGAATGATTTTCTGAATTCTGGCTAAAAGAATGCTTGTGGATTAGTTTGTAAAACACTTTGAAGTTTTCTACAACTTCTTTAAATTTAACGCCACAGTGTTGTGGCTGTTCAGGTGTATTTTTGAAGTGGACATGTTACGTGCAATTTGAAATAAGAAATGTAAAATATGATCAAAATAATTTGTAGTGTTTATTTGATTCCTATTCAAGACACTTTGATAAGAATGACTGTATATGTAATATAGGCGGCTACAGAGTATCTTTGTTTACATTTTTGGTTGGTGGTGTGCCTCGAGATTTTTTCAATTAAAACAATTACCTTGGCTCAAAAAAAGGTTGAAAAACACTGGTGTAAAGAATAAACACAATAAAAACATGCTTTATCGGTGGCATTGCTCATTACAATGGCACATTTCTAATGTGTTAAAATTAAATACGATCGGTTCACTTAATGATGTATTAGTGACTAGGTAATATATTCAGCAAGTACTTTTACTTTTAATACTTAAGTATTTTTAAAAGCCAGTACTTTTTTTTTTACTTTTATTTAAGTACAAATGTTAATGTGGTAGTTTTACTTTTACTTGAGTACATTTTTGTCTGTGTATTTGTACTTTTACTTAAGTACATTTTTTGAGTACTTTCTCCACCACTGACCTGAGAACACACTGCCACTCAGCTGACTCCTTCCACAGCTCAGTCCTGTGCCTTTGAACAAAGAGCTGCTTATGATCAGTCACCAAGCTCGTCTTTTTTTTTTTCCCAAACCAAACATGCCACCTTCTGAGAGCCACTGTGTCAGCTCAGCTCTTTGCACCCACATTTCCAGGACCACTTTCTGTCTCTCCGCCCCCTTCTTAATTTCAATCCCGGGGTCAGATTACTGTTTGGGTTCGCTGATGTTTGGGTCACCCCTCATAGGCTCCTGGGTGGATCTAGTGACATTGGGTAGCCTGAATTCATTGCCTTGTTGGGATGGTCTCAGAGCCACATGCTTGAACTCTGTTGTTGAACTTTGTTTCTGCCCCTCCTTCTGAAACTAAACCCCACCAGATTAGGGTGTTAGTTTTTGTTCTGGATTAATTTAGGAAGGTCACATATTTTTAGTCAGATGTAATCCTAAAAAAGATTACAGACCAGCTTTTAAATCACATCAGTAGCACCGTGATTGTACTTACCTTCCAGCAGTAAACTTACAGGGCAACAATATCAGTATTTCCCTTACTCAAACCAAATTATTTCCTTCTTTTAGGTCTAAACTCAAAGCATAGCGAGTCTTTATGCTCCATAATCCAAGTCAGTGGCAGAAACAGTGGAATCTTCATCAGAAAGTTCACTTTTATGCAGATGTATAAAAGTGAATACGATCAGTTCTCGCAAGACAGTGCATCATGAAAAATTCATTAGAAATTAATTTATACTTATAAATAATTATAAATTATTCCTGAATTTCAAAACTATTATTATTTTACAAAATTGACATAAAACATTTTAGGACTTAGACTGAACATCTTTGCAGTTTTTCATATTTTTGCATTCTCCACACTGAGTTGCAGCTCATTCCTGTCAGTAACTGTGATTGATGGAAAATAAACTTTTGGTTTGACATTTAGTAAAATTTTATCTTCCATGTCCAAGAGACAAGCAGTTTTGTTTTATGACATTGCAGGTATAATTCATACATCTTTTCTCTTACTGCTACCTTTAAAGTCAATTTTCATGTGCAACCCCATTCCCATCTCTGCCCATGCTGTGCCTCCACATAAATAAGACCCTGTGACGAGGTCACAGCCAGCCAAGCACACAGAGCTCAATCAGGATTTTCCAAGTTGAAATAAGTATGTGTTAGAGGTCAAAAAGGGCGATATATACTTCAGAAATCAACTCAAATCAACCTCACCGTCAAGTTTTTTTGCTCTCTTAAGCCACCCCAGCTTTTGCCCAAACTTGAAAAGGCTTTCTTCCTCCAAAGAGACGCAGGTACAACTCATCTCAGTGACATCTTTTATTTATTTTTTCTTTTTCTTTTCTTTAGATGAATCTCATCAACAGCATATGAACATGTGGTCACATGAGCAGTGGTTCACATGAGTAGGTCACAGAGTAGTCAATGAGTAGCCAAATAGCCACAAAGTTGAAACAGTAGGTTGAAAACCTACAAATAGATAAGAGAAATATTAATTACAGATCACAATGAGTTAATTTTAACTTGAACTAATTAACTAGTTTCTCAAGTAATGATTTAATAGTTTACTTTTAAGTTAACAGCGAATAAATAAATAAACTACATTCCAAACAGCACAATTAATTTGTTTCCAAACACATGAAAACCATTGCATGAAACAAGTCTATTTTGGTCTTCTGACTGCAATTTGAATGATATAAACTGTGAATAATGTCCAATCCTACCAGTGGTGTCTTTGAGGAGCTTTCAGCTGAGGTTCTTTGTCTGAAGAGAGATCATCCTGACCACAGGCGTGCCAAGTTACCTTATAGATTTGGCTGCTGAGCTTGAGAAATGAAAGGGATGGGTGCGCTTGATTCTTAGTGAGGTATGCAGGGCCGTGCAGAGGCCACTAAAGGGCAGGTGCTCAACAAAATAAAGGGCACATCTAACCGCATTCTAGGAGAGACTATTAACAAAGCCACATAGCTTTCAGAGTTTAATAAATGATAAATTACAAAATTGTGAGATATACAATCAAAGCCAAGGAAAATCTCTATGCATACAACTATGCATAAGTAAGATATTTTATTAGTAATTTCTTTCTGCAGGTCTATTTTGTTATAGGAAAGTATTGCAATATTCAAACCCACATTTAGCAAGATATGTAAATCAGAGCTAGACCACCAGACATATTTTGTCTTTACAGAATTACACTATTAAAAATATAAACAAGGGCACAATGCAACCTTGTATTGTACTGTAATATATATAAAAAAGAGCTGCCTGTTTGCTACACTTGCAGTGGAGATGAATATGGTCCATTCAGGAAAGCAAAGCTGCATCAAACTTTAATGTGGAACTGCAGAAAAAAGAAAAAAAAGAAAAAGAAAAAAAATTAATTGTTAATGCATGTCACCATGAGAAAAGCCTACTGAGTTTTGTGTAGAAAAACTTTTTTTAAAATTAAAATCACACATTTTTGTCTCATGAAGTGGAAAAAATTATTTGCAAAACAAACTTATTTGTGCATGTCATAAATCTTTTCTTGCTATTCTAAGTTTTTGTTTGTGACTCAAAGTTTTGCTTGTGATTCTCACATGACATCGTGGGCAGGGCCCAAAATCGCAACAAAAGATTCCTGATGTGTGCAAATAAAAGTTTATGTTTGCCAAATAACTTTTTAAGTTCACGAGACAAAAATGAGTTATTTAATAAAAAAAAAAAGTTTTTTAAACACAACATTTTGTTTTTAAAAAAGAAATCATTACAATTCCAAAAGTTTTAATTACAATTTTATTTTACTTAACTGAGGTCAGTTTTTTTTTCATTGAATAATTGGGAAAAAAAATGTAACTGCATACTCTTGAGAACCAGACCCTAAACTTAGTTAAAGTCTGGATTGAGTTTTTTCCCCTTCATTAATGACAGGCTTTTATTACATTCATTATATCTATATTAGTAATTCAGGGTGAGTTATTTTTAATTCTAAATGAATATCCTTGTTGGACTTTTATTTAAGTGCTATTCTCCTTCAAGATACATTTACCTAACGCTAGAATAAATGGAATGTACTTTATGCAGCAAAGGAAATTAGAAGACATAAATCCATTATGGAGATGATCGGTTTTAGACGGGCGATGTGCCCCTATTGCATAAGCGATACTGAAGAATGACTGATATCATTAATGATACAGGGAAGAAGCTTTTCAGTTATCTTGCGTTGCTAACAAAGTCGTTAGCTAGCAGCTAGTTAATAGCACAACAACAGCCTAATGTCAGTATGATAAAAATACTGAATCGATAGATATGAACAGTTTTTCCTCACCTGGCTGTCTCCTCCCGTTCAGTAGTTCTTCAGAGAAAGGCAGACGCAGAGGCCTGTCAGTGTTTGTTGTATTTCATTACCTCTCTGCTTAAACCGCTACTTTAATGTTTTCCGTCATCTGAGAAGTAGCAAGTCTACTCCACTTTATTCACCAAAAACTTTTTTTTTTAATTCACCAATTAATTTTGTAATCTGGAATGTTCGCTATGCTGAGCTCCAGTTAGCCGCCTTATCTCAATGCATGAGAGGCAATTGCGTCCTGTGTCACGGGCAAAAGATCAAAGGTAGCAAGGTGACCGGGGGGCTTATTATGTTGTTTTTCTTGAAAAATACAAAAAAAAAAAAAAACTAAATAAATTTAGTACGTTATTATGTGTCAGAAGAGGGCTTAGAAAATAATAATAAAAAAAAAAATACCAAAAGGGCACTTGGGGGCAAGGAGCAAAAGGGGCAGGTGCTCAAGCACCCCTAGCCCCCCCTCTCTGCACGTGCCTGGTGGTACGTGCCAGTTGGGTGGAGATGGTGAACACATTCAAAAGTGTACCATTTTCTGTTTTAACTTG
>NW_006801244.1:6334-12129 GCF_000485575.1 Poecilia formosa | reverse complement strand
AGAGGCCTGTCAGTGTCTGTTGTATTTCATTACCTCTCTGCTTAAACCGCTACTTCAATGTTTTCCATCATCTGACAAGTAGCAAGTCTACTCCACTTTATTCAACAAAAACTTTTTTTTTTAATTCACCAATTAATTCTGTAATCTGGAACGTTCGCTATGCTGAGCTCCAGTTAGCCGCCTTATCTCACTGCATGAGAGGCAATTGTGTCCTGTGTCACGGGCAAAAGATCAAAGGTAGCAAGGTGACCGGGGGGCTTATTATGTTGTTTTTCTTAAAAAATACAAAAAAAAACCTAAATAAATTTAGTACGTTATTATGTGTCAGAAGAGGGCTTAGGAAATAGTACAAAAAAAAAAAAAAAATACCAAAAGGGCACTTGGGGGCAAGGAGCAAAAGGGGCAGGTGCTCAAGCACCCCTAGGCCCCCTCTCTGCACGTGCCTGGTGGTACGTGCCAGTTGGGTGGAGATGGTGAAGACATTCAAAAGTGTACCATTTGCTGTTTTAACTTGACACTCACAATGACTGTATTAGGAATGGCTCTAGTAAGTCTCTAGTCTGGACAGAAAACATTTCCTGGTAAAATAAAACTAGATAGAACTATTGGTCCTGCAAATGTTATAAATCTACTTTTTTCAAGGTAGATTGAAACAATGGTAATTAAACTATTCAAAATATCGGATTCTGAGATACATCTTACTGGCCCCTGCCCTGATGTACTTCTACATTTACACAGTTTTTCTTCAAAACACAGAGTTGTTTGTATATGTGCTCAGAGATTTAAAAGCGAAAAAATAAAAATGAGCTTGCTGAGGTAACACCGTCCCAGCCTTCTTGAGGTGAGATACAAAAGCCAGAGTGCTTGGTTCTGACCTAGTGCCCCACTGTGGGAAAAGCTTAGCACCAGCTTAGGTCAGGAAGGTGAGGGCTGTTAAGCTCGGCTTCAGCCCAGGGCCGACCTTGCCGCTGTCAGCCTTTCCAGGAAATTACAGCTGGGGCTGAAAAGCAGCTTGCACTCCCCCACTGCTCCTTGGTATGCACACTGCCATGAAGTGTGTATGTGTCTCTGGTACGGATGAATGAATGAAAACAATGAATGAATGAGGCAATATAAAAATAAATAAATAAATAAATATATATAGATAGATAGATAGATAGATAGATAGATAGATGGAGAGAGAGAGAGAGAGAGAGAGAGAGAGAGAGAGCGAGCATGGGAGTCAAAATAAAATAATCTGTGAATGGGCTGGTTTCCCCTCAGACTTGAAAATGATTCATTTGGATTTTCACAGTAAGATATTACATCTCCAGAACTGTTTCCTTTGCTTCTTGAATGAATTCATTCCACTGGATTAATAGAATACTCATCCCACTGAAGCTCATAGTTACCAAAAGCAACTTATGCTCCATGCATAAACAACAAAGTGAACAGGTAGTGAACACTGGACATGCTAATGTGAGGACCATCAACATCTCACAGTGTCTAGCTCAAGTCATGAGGTGGTAGAAGTTTCTGGCCAACTGTGCTGGTGGTTCAGCTCTAATAACTGCAGTAGAGATGCAGACATGTGTAAAGCACTTTTGCTGGGAGGGAGTCCAATGAAGTTGATATTTTTCAAAATAAGACTTTTTGTTTCAAAATAAAATACTCCACAAACTGCAGTTAAGATGAAACCTGAAGGCCAAATGCAATTCGCCACAAGCTGGACAGGAAAGAGAGAAAATACAGATGTGTGCGGCTAGCCGCAACTCCTGCTAGGAAATAAGAAGACATTAATGTTTTTAAAAATGGTACCCTCTTGTGCAATGTCTTGTTATCTTTTGGGAGACTCCCTTTGTTATTTCCAAAGAGAAATAATTAGTGAAATGTGTTTAGCAGTCTTGTCATGTCTTTGGGAATATCAGTTAACTTCAGTGGTGAGTTAGACTTTACCTTTTGGCTTAATTTCAGTTTTTCTAGTCTGTTTCTCCATCTAAAAGGTTTTCTGCTAGCAGGGTCATGCTGGCTCCCCCTCTGCCTCGCTCTGCACCTCAAACCTACTTCTTATCTGCACTTTCCATGTTGAAGAAGAACCCAGCAGCTTAGAGCAGTCTTTTGAAAAGTCAGATATAAAAACAGAAATGCTGAGAACAAAGTCCAGCGTCATTCTGTTCATTTGCCCTGTCAGATTCTAGCAGGTGTACGTCTGGGTCTGTTCATGCAGCTTTGTCCTTCCTTCAGCTGATCGCTCACCATCATGACTGCCCTGCTCTGTAGGACAAATGATGACAAATCTTTATTTAGATGAAGATTCAAATCTTCTCTAAACACTTAGTGTTCAGAGAATACTAGGTGTTTTCTGAACACTTTGTGTTATTGCTATTGTTTGGTTTTACACAAAAGCACAAACACACGGCAAACCATCAGTAGGGTGATCTACATGGGTAAACTACATGCCTCTGTGGTTAGTGGGGGAAACAATGAGGTAAAATCAAGCTGAAGAAGAAAATGTTCTTTTGATGAGAATAAACTCAATGTAAACAAAAGCCAGAAGGGATAAGAGAGAAAAGGCTACTAGAAGAAGAAAGTCCATAAAAGAGAAAAATTTAAAAGAGAAGGCAGTAAGACGATGAGGCACAATTTTAAAGGAAGAGGAGTAAAGGAAACAAACAAACAAAAAAAATTAAAGTTAAGAAAAGGCCAAGAGGAAACAGAAAAATAAAAAATCTTGAGAAAGGCTCAGGATTAGATTAGATTAGTAGTACAGCTCTGCTTAGGGCATTTATAAATGGTCAAAACACATGAGACTAGGCAGAAGTATGATCTGGGGAATAAAAAAGTCTTTCGATCTCTCTCGGCCTCTACGCTCCTGCACCCACTCCCTGGTGTCAGCAGGATGAACAGGTGAACTGGTGAACAGATACTGGGCAGGACGATGACAAGGCTGCTCTGGACTCAGAGACACTGGGAGGTGAGCATTTCCAGGAGTGGTCTGGAGGGGCATTTGGCAGCCTCTGATCTTTTCTTCTGCCTTGATGTCCTTCTGCAGCACTCTACTGTGTTGATGGTCTGAACTCTTCCAAACAGGCTCCACGAAGTGGAGAGGAGATGGTATTCATGCGTGACATGACTTCTGCACAAAAGTCTTTTCCTGGAGCCTGGCCTGCAGGCCCCATCCTCCTCGTTTCTGTTAACATTGTTAATGTTCAAATGTTCTCTCAGAGTCTGATCATAATCCATGGAGATCCCGGTGGTTCTGACATCACGTCTGGGTGGAACAAGTCCAGTGGAAGTCACTCACAATGTCAACATGACCTCAATATCCCACCTCCAGCAAAACCCCTCCCTAATTATCTTTAACTTGTCTGGTTGGTAGGAGAGCTGACAGGCGCTGTGCCCTTTACGTCCGCGCCGCAATGGAAACCATCAAATGAATAACTAATGGTTAAATAAGTAAAGAAAATTATTCAATGATGTATCAGGTAAACAAATATAAATTAGGGCATCAAATTTTCAGCAAATTACCAGCAAATCCATCTGTCAACATGTGCAACTTTTCTGGTTACCAAGGGAGCTGGAAGTCACTATGTCCGTGTGCGTCGCCATGGTAAATGCGAAAGACTAATAGATGACGGAAATAGCAGATGGAAAATTCAACAGAGGAACAAACAGCAAAATAAAATGGAAGTTGATAATTTGAAGAACAGATAGCATAAGAAAATAATTTGAAGAACCAATCATAATATGCAAATCTAGGCAGCAAATGGATTCAAGAACAAATATGAGCAGAAAGGAAGAAACAAAGCTTCAGCAAAACAGAGGACAGATAGAAATGACTGGAAGAAAGATAATGCGGGAAATAAAATGATTAGGGATGTAAACAATGGATAATTCATTTTTTCACTTTTTATTCTCCATTTCTTTATACCCTGCTGTTTTTTAATACTTTATTCTACCTTTTTTTCCTTATTTGCAATAGTACAACTTCCAGCCTCTTCTCCTCACCATCTCCTTCTTAGACCCTTTGTCTGCTTCAATCTTTCCTTACTAGCCCTTTAGACACTTTCCTTCGTTTTCAGTTCCTACCATCCCCTACCTGTCTTCTAAAGCAGGAAGTAATATGATGGAAGGAAAGCATCCTTCAGCTGGTCATCATGTTGGCATGCCTCATTTCAGCAGCCTTACTATAGATAGGGGGTTGCACGGTGCTGTTGATCTACAGGCAAGCAAATATGCTGAAGTGATTGGTTCTCAACAGAATCTAACCTCGCACTGATGATGGAAAACAGCAGAAGAGAGAGAGAGAGTCTCAGCTCTGTCCTGCCCTCCCCTAATTTGCATTGCATGCTGAAACGCATGAATCGAGCCCATTAAGTGGGGGCCATGCTGTGTTTTACTTGTAAGCAAGGGAAGGGGGGCTGTCATATCGTTTGATTTGCTTGATACAAAAACAGTGGTGGCTTGCAATCAATGGAACCTGCAGTTTATTTGGGGTGAAATGAGATTTTTTTATTGGGATGTTTGCATCTCGATGCAATTTGCCAGCTTTATTGTGGACGACCCAGGAACATCTTTGCTTGATTTTACAGTAAATTTATCATGGGGCCAATGCAGGAGCTGAAACTAAATATGATTATTTATTTACATCAAAGCAAATGGGGACACTTTGTTAGAATGTTCTGGCGATTGTCGGAATTAGAATCCCAGCTGACTATATGTATGGGAGTGTGATGTGCAGACAGTCTGTCAGAATGAGACACACAAGATGGCTGCCAGCTGCACGCCGTAAACCTGCATCTGGAAATATCATTTGGGATTCAGAGGAAACTTGAAAGTGTTGTTTCACAAACTGCTCTTTAAAGTGTTTTGAGAACAGTGCAAATAGTTTTTAGGCTTTCAAATGAACAAATGAAGAGGAACAGGTTAAGTGTTTTGTAATGCTTTGATGCGTTTTTCATCTTGTTAGAAATAAAACACATGTAAAGTCTAGACAGATGGACTTCCACTCATCACTATCAGTAGGTTCCGTACTTTGAATATTGGAATAAAAGTTGATCTAAGCTGGACTGTAATGTTGTCTCTGTATTATCACATCTCAGTCTGTATGGCAACAACATGAGAGTTTACTGTTATTGTCCTAGACTCTGGGTTAGCACAAGTAGTTTAAAAAATAATCAACTACGGGCGTGCCAGTGGCATGGGGTTTTAGCGTGTGACCAATATATGGAGGCAGTCACAGGTTTGAGTCCCGGCCCGTTGAACTTTGCTGCATGTCTTCCCCGCCTCTAGTTCAAAGTTAGGCGTGAGCTTGCAGGTTTAAAGCGATTATGCGTCCTGTCTACGGGCGACGCGACGAAGAGAGTGCAATCCCATGATCTCTGCTTTCCTGTCAGCTTACTGTCATATAAAGACCACTAGAGCCAAAGAATCCTAAAATCAATCCCACTATATGCATTTTTTATGTCGAATATAAATTGTGTTTTTTAGGTGTTGATTGAACATCTCTATGAATTAAAGATTAAAACTGTTTTTGTTGGAGGAAACATAAGGTATTGTGTACCTGTGGGTTCAGCTTGGTGAGGTAGTGTGTGCTCAGTTAGTGTGTGGTTAGTTAGTGTGTGGTTAGTTAGTCTGTGGTTGTTAGTGTGTGGTTAGTTAGTGTGTGGTTAGTTAGTCTGTGGTTAGTTAGTGTGTGGTCAGTTTGTGTGGTTAGTTAGTCTGTGGTCAGTTAGTGTGTGGTTAGTTAGTCTGTGGTCAGTTAGTGTGTGGTTAGTTAGTCTGTGGTCAGTTAGTGTGTGGTTAGTTAGTCTGTG
>NW_006801244.1:3751-5847 GCF_000485575.1 Poecilia formosa | reverse complement strand
TGTGGTTAGTGTGGTTAGTTAGGGTGTGGATAGTTAGTCTGTGGTCAGTTAGTCTGTGGTTAGTGTGGTCAGTTAGTGTGTGGTCAGTTAGTGTGTGGTTAGTTAGTGTGTGGTTAGTTAGTGTGTGGATAGTTAGTCTGTGGTCAGTTAGTCTGTGGTTAGTGTGGTCAGTTAGTGTGTGGATAGTTAGTCTGTGGTCAGTTAGTCTGTGGTTAGTGTGGTCAGTTAGTGTGTGGTTAGTTAGTGTGTGGATAGTTAATCTGTGGTCAGTTAGTCTGTGGTTAGTTAGTGCGTGGTTAGTTAGTGTGTGGATAGTTAGTCTGTGGTCAGTTAGTGTGTGGTTAGTTAGTCTGTGGTCAGTTAGTGTGTGGTTAGTTAGTGTGTAGTTAGTGTGTGGCCAGTTAGTGTGTGGTTAGTTAGTATGTGGTTAGTTAGTATGTGGTTAGTTAGTGTGTGGTTAGTTAGTATGTGGTTAATTAGTGTGTGGTTAGTTAGTATGTGGTTCGTCAGTGTGTGGTTAGTCTGGTCAGTTAGTGTGTGGTTAGTAAGTATGTGGTTAATTAGTGTGTGGTTAGTTAGTTCCCTGCATCTCCTCCTTTTTCAAGCTCCAGTCATTGAAACTGTCAGGCTGCATAAAGTTTTGACACTCGATTTTTAGCTGTTTATGCAGTTTTGAACTCGTCTGTCTGACTGTAAGGAACTGAAATAACAAGAGGTGTGTTTAATTTCCATAACTAGAGATTCTCTAAGATGATTGAATTGAACAGAATGTTTTTTTACGAGGAACATCTTGGTGCGATGTTGACTCACTTATGACCAAAATAATATTTACACAACCCACCTAAATATAATCTGTAACATAATACTTATACATACATGTAATACATGTCTAAATATAAGTATAAATATAATGCAAGCCACACTGCAGTCTGGCATCTAGAAGCCTCCATCATATTACTGCACATCTCATATTTTCTCCATCTTTCTTTATCATATCCCATTCCTTTTTAACTTGAGATGCTAATGAACTGCTTACCAAGGCCAAACTAATCAAGGCTGACTGCTTTCTGTCAGTGTCAATTATCCAGCCTGATCTGCCATCCCATTTTTCCCTCACTCACACTCTTCATCTCCCTCACAAATGGCTGGCAGGGACCAGACTGTGCTTCTCTCCTATAAATTGAAAAGTAACACGTAGGAATTATGGGATAGCGACACCCAGCTAGTGTCTGGGTTTTGGAAATGTGTGTGTGTCACTGAGGCTTCCTGAAATCCAGAAACTCTATTAGAACATGAGATTTGAAATCTTCAAAACCTGATACTGAAAAATATTTAGTTTAATAATATGAGATGATTCATTTGTCTCTGTGATGGAACGGGTTGAAAAGCAGAATTATTAGAATTTTTTTTTTAAATTTCAACCTAAAAAGTTACAAAAAAAATTAATGTTGGGCTCATAAAAGCAGTGAAATGAACAAGACTGAATGCAGGCCTAAAATCTGAAGAAACACACTGCATGAAAAACATAACTGACAAAACAAAGAAATGACACGGATATACTTGTACATATCCAAATATCTGAATATTGTGTTAAAGTATAATAGTTCTTGCAAGTCATCTCAGAAAGTGATATTTTTCATTTGAGAGAGATTCATTACACATTGAGTGATATATTTAAATTGTAATGATTAAATTTAATAAAAACCTAAAATTGAACCTCTGAGAAAATTAGAATATGATATTAGACCAATAAAAAATAGATATTAGAGCACAAATGTGAAGCTTCTGAAAGGCAGAAAGACTTTAATCGCCATGGATTAAGTTCCTCCATACTTTGCTTTGTAAATGAAATAAGAAATTTAATTTACAGATGAAAGCAGAACTCTGGATCAATGCAACAGCCCAGTTCCTTTTCTCCAGAGCTCAGGCAGCACACCTCTGACTGTCTCTGGTTCAGGAGTGGCTCCATATGGAGAAAGTGACATCCATGTCTGGTATTCGTCTGTGTATGATGGGTCTGGTGGTAATGTACGTAAGGCCGCAGTTCTCTGTCGTTGGTGCATCTGTTCCCACCACACTTCATCCTTCTACTCAAT
>NW_006801244.1:0-1754 GCF_000485575.1 Poecilia formosa | reverse complement strand
AATTTTACACAACATTCTATTTTTTTAGATATACTTTTAATGGTACATTACTGATACCTCTGGGTCAAACCATTATGACTCAGTTATCTTCAGGGGTAGCTGAGCACAATACAACAGTACATTCAAATTTGTTGATGAACTAAATACCAAAGGAAGAAATATAAAATATTAAACTTTAAATACATTTTATTTTAAAATACCAAATACTAATTAACTAAAGAAGAAACAAGTTCCCTCTTTTCAGCAGGAACTGGTGGTGTTGTTCAGTCATAACGTAACGGGTGGTTAACAGAAACACGGTTTCTCTAAACCCTGACCTCGGTCCTCTGTCTGGCAACTCTCAGGGACCATAAGAGGTAAGCAGCGAGTTAAGCAAGAATTTGTCATAATCATAAATCAAAGGCAGGAAGTGAGTTGAAAACACATAAGCAAACCAGATGTGTGCACATACATAAGACACTGTGATGCTTATCACAGTGTCTTAACTGAGTCAGTGAAACGTTTATAAAATTTAGAACGTAGATTGAAACAAAGTTAATCTTAGAGACTTGAAGAATGAATGGTGTAGATGGGAGGTCTTTATAAGCATAGTTAACAGAATGAGTGTGTGACCATTCTCCCTTCTCTGACAAAATCCTCCAACAGACAAGCAGGCCTTCCTCCTCCACCTGCACCACGGCTGTCCAGAGAATTAAAAACACATCTCCTTCTCCATTCCCTTGAAGCGATGCTATTTAAAGTAATTAACCTTAATTTGCCCAAAAAGAGACAAATTTGTATTAGACCACTGCCTCTTAAGCAACGAACTCAGTTGCCAACCACCGTCCATCTCCCTTTGCTCCTAATGGGGTCTCTGCTTAATCAAAAATCAGCCATCAGATCTGGATATTAAATCATCTTTTAATTGGAAGCTACATTCAAGCTAATAGTTTTATAATTTGCAGGCTGTAATGGTTGCACCACTGGGATCCGCTCCAGTTTTCTTCTTTCTTTAAGCCGCCACAGTGGTGAGGACTTTCCCCTCACCAATCTGCACCAGGATACAGTATGTCTTTACACAGACAATATAATCCTTTACATTGCCACACATGCAACAACTACCTATTCAGCCCTAATCAGTAAAAATCTGTTCGTAATTCTATGAAGTCTTTATGGGATCTGTAAAAACACATAAAACTTTATCCTGCTGCCAAAGATTCAAAGCTGGTCTCTTTATTTAGCTCTTAAATAGATAACTTCTAATATGGGGAGAGAGAACAGGAACTAGTTAGAGGCTGCTAGGAACACTCTCCAGCTGGGGAATGTTTCAGCTCCTGAGGCTGTTTCACCAAACCAGGTTAAAGGATTTAGCCAAGATTTTCTGGACATCCAGGCTGAATTACACCTCAGTTCGGTTTCACAAAGTAGTAGTACATAAGTTACCATGGTGATTTATCCTGTGCAGCTCGCCTGCTCCAGACCAGGCTAACACCCTACACCAGTGGTTCCCAAACTTTTTCTTCTGCGCCCCCCCAGTGGTTTCCAAACATTTTCTGCGCCCACCCTATGGATTACAAATGGCTGTCTGGTTGAAAGGGGGGATGGGGGGGACAGACTTTTTTGGGAGGCAAAATGAATGTACGTAGCTGAAAATAGACACCAACATCGGTATCCTACAAGGTACTTGTTAAGCTGAAGGTTCTGTATTGATATTAGCTAGTCATCTTTTAGCTAACATTACCTGCATCCAACAGCTTTACTCAACTCAGTCGGTT
>NW_006801243.1:6593-18550 GCF_000485575.1 Poecilia formosa | reverse complement strand
TTGCTGTGGTTGTGGTTGGAGCAGCTGTGGTTGTGGTCGGAGCTGCTGTGGCTGTGGTTGGAGTTGCTGTGGTTGTGGTTGGAGCAGCTGTGGTTGTGGTCGGAGCTGCTGTGGTTGTGGTTGGAGTTGCTGTGGTTGTGGTTGGAGCAGCTGTGGTTGTGGTCGGAGCTGCGGTGGTTGTGATCTGAGTCGCTGTAGTTGTGGTTGCGGTTGGAGCAGCTGATGTCTCTGCAACCGTCAGCGTTGTACTTGCTGTCGGTTGGTTATTTTTGGAAAAGTTTTATTTTATTACACTGTTTTTTTACAGCTTCTTATTTACACAAACTTTTTAAAATTTTACAATCATGAACTTACCATTTAGTATCAGTAGTATCATCAAGATTCCTTTAGAACCCATTTCCAATCTTTGTCCTGAAAAAGTTTAACACATCACCGCTTGTGACTTTACAGACTTCCACCAACTGAATAGACTTTTGCAGATGCACTGAATTTAAAACAGATATTTTAAAACATAAACTAGAACACAATTGTAAGTTTTTTATATTACTTGTAAATAATAAATTATATCTAAATTGTAATAAATTGTATAAATTTTAAGTGATCAATTATTATACATAAATTGTTTAAATAAAGAGACAAATTGAAGCAGCCTTTGTCTTCTTCAAGAACAGAAGAAGACAAAGAAAATTATTCCACACAAGCTATGAGCATCTGACAGTTCATGCTCAAACAATTATCAAAACAGAAAACACATCAAATTCATGTATTTATCTACAATATCTTCTTTTTAGTTTTTTCAGTCTTTTTTAACAAACACAATGTTCTTTAAGTATTGGAAATTAAAATAAGCAGTACATATAGCCATATTTATGTAGCTAAAAAAATCTTTAAATATAACTTTTTTTTAAAAAAAGAACTAAATGTGTTAATGTTTCATGTAAGGGTTTGCTCATGTATTCTGTAGATTATATTTTGTCATCAACATTTAGTTCCCAGTCATAATCTACACTTTATTACCAATTAAAAGTTGTTAAATTGTTTTGACATATTTTAATCTATCTTAAAGTCTTCCCAGTCACCATTTTATCATGTGTGGAAAATGTTACACTTTTAGCAAGCTTGCCAATATTAAAGACACAAATATGCGTAAAAATTGAGTCATTCATTCCAATTTACATTTGCATTAAATTGAAATGCATTTCTGACTGCATCAATGTTTTTTTTTTTACCTTTCTGTCAATTTATAGGAATTTTATTGGCAAAAGCACTTCACACAGTAGACTTTTTTGTTTTTGAATTTTGTCTTTTTCGGGGGATGAGGGCAGGGGGTCATAGTCATTACAAGTACAGCTATACAATGACAGTGAGAACCTCAAACACAAATCACATCAAAATAATTTTTTAAAGAAAAGCTAAAACCTTGACTTCTCATGCAGGTGTAAATTACAAAGCCTTGTACTAAATTACAAAGCCTTGTACTAGTGTACCTTAATGTGAAATCAATCATGCATTATTAGACCAAGAAATGTACTTACCCAAAGCAGTAGCAGATTTCAAAAAGTTCCTCTAATCCTGTCCTGCTTCTCCTCCAACTCTTGGTTAACCAGTCTGCTGCTGAACCTTATATATCACCTGTCTATTGGAAGCATGACGCAGGTTGAATTTTTTTTTTTTTTTGTACTGTTGTTGGTGTCAAAACATCTCACTGAGCAACGGTAATTTGGTTGCATTCCTTTTGTCTAACCATTCCATCATAGTGAACAAACCAGACGTCATTAACTTGTTTTGTTTATGGAAAGGGGTGTAACACTGACTAATAGAAGAGGGTTTCATAGTTACATAAGTTATTGTACTGAATGACTTGGTCGTTTTAATAATTTTCACTTTAATTTGCCCCACAAGTTCTTTTTTTTTTTTTTTTAAGAAATTTGTATGTCTCATTTTCTCTTTTTCTTTTTTTTTTTTAGCACAGATGCTATGAAATCTACTTCCTACAAAGTTGAACAGACTGTTTTGTACAAAGGTTTAAGTTATTTATAAAGTGTCTGATGTATTTAAAAACTAACTCAAACAACAATACCTTTAGACATACCTCTTGTTAAAGATGAATAGCTTTTAAACTGCAACTGTGTTTTCATCAGTAGTATTCACAAAGGTAAGAATCCAAAGGTGTGGCTGCATCATTATGTTTCTCTCACACTGAACACTTTATTGAATACAAGCATTAACACTTCGTGTTTAGTTTTTTAAACACTATAAAACTTGTTTATATTGGCAAAAACTTGTTCAGTGGAATAAACTTTATATTCAACAAAAATAATACTGTAGGTCAACTCCTCGCAATCCTGAAATGTATTTTAAAACGCGCATAAGGGTCTGACAATATAATCGAAGATGTTTCTGTTGTAGATGTTGTCACTAAGAGATTTCTCAAATTTAAAACAAAGGTTTTTGCTACATTCAATTTTTATTTTTGAGCTGTAGCAGTTTTAAATGAGCTGGATCAAAAAAGAAACAGAAAGTTCACAATATTTGAAAAGAGTTACACAAACCACTTAGCGACAAGTAAAAACACAAATGCAAAAGTGAATGAATAAAATTTCATACACATATTATATTTCCCAACATTTAAGATAACATGTATGTATATGCCTAAATTTAGTTAAGATATGTGTGTAGTGGTTAAAATATAATAATAATAATAATAATAATAAATATATGTTTAGTGATTAGCACAAAACATTTATACCTACTTGTTTTCTGTAAGACTAATATGACATTTGTTTTACCAGCAATATCCAAGACACTAAATCCAAAACCATATAAAATTATATACCAAATCTTTGATTTCAAATATGTGCAAATGTTATCAGGAAGTTTTTTTTATTATTATTTATACGTGGAATGTCATTGCATACTTAAATATAGAAATTGTTTTTGGGAAATCTCTTCATCTGGAGATATAAATAGCAGCAAATTTGGCCAACCCACTGCAAACGTGCAGGAAGAAAGATCTATGAAACAGAACAGCAGCCTGCTTACGGTAACATCAGCATCAGCTGAATGTTACAATAACATTCAGGGTTAGGGTTGTCTTCAGTGCTGGTATTAGAGATTTATATTTTATTTCCTTGAGCGTGTGAATGACGTCAGCAGCAAACAAAGCATTCCTTTGTTCAGAAAAAGCCGAGCAAAAGGTGTCATTCGCCTTCATGTCGATTTTCTCAAAAATGACTGAGAAAGAAATGCCGCACAACTGAAAGCGTCTTTTATTTGACATTGGAAGTGAAAATCACTAATTCCACCTGGTGGTACTATTGGAAGTTTTAAATTTACTTTTAAAAAACATATATATTTTTTTTCTCACAGTTTGACTTTACATCAGACTAAACTCTAACCGGGTACAAAAATAATTATTTATTCGTTTTCTAGTTGTTTAATGCCAGAATATTTAGAAAGACATTTTCTAAGGATTGTTTTATTACTTTATTCAGTGTCCAAGTGTTAGATTTGCTTAATTTAAAAACAACAACAAAACATTTACTTAATGTTCTGTATTACAACAGATCTTAAGAAGTTTCTGGTTGAAGACGCCTTGTCTTTCCTTTGGCTTTCGTTATTTGTTTGTGAAACAGTTTTCCTTTTTACGATGAACTTGAGAGGCTCCAGAAAGCAGGACCAAGTGTTTTTACGCTTAATGTTTTTACGCTTAATGTTTATTTTGTGATTATTAATATGTGACCGATGTGGTAGATTGTAGCTATCGCTGCTATTAGCTAATCTGCGGGTTAAGTTTCTTGTCTGCATTCTTTACACATACAAACGCACTTGTCATTAAACTAAAAAAAAAATAAAAAATATATTGTCGTCTTACCTTTACTTATAAATGAAGTCCATGCGCCGCTCATTTTGCACAAAAGTATCAGTTCAACCAAAGCCAAGCCAAGACTGATCTAGCTTCTTAGCAAATTATTTGTCACAAAATCCAATCCGAGTCCACACAGTGCCACAAGTTGAGAAAAGAAGGTAAGTAAATCAGAAAAGGCCGTTTCTAACAGGACATCCACAAAGCCAGTCTTTCCGTTTGAAACGAGCGGGCACCCTTCTGTCTCGTAGTTTGAAGTAAACCTTTCAGCTCCGGTGTTGGTCTTCCTTTACTTATTTCCTGCTTCGATTGAAAATCCACTTGAGAAAACTGCTTAAGTGTAAAAATGTAGTCATCCATGTTGACGTCGGAAGAGAGGAGAAAACAATAAATATATTGCTGCACTTGACTTCTTTGCTTGCTAGCTCGCTGTCTCTTGCTCTGCAGACGTGGAGTCCAAGACCAATGTCTGGAATCATGAGCGCCCCCTGCCATGAGGCAAGAAAACTGCCTGCCTCACCTCGAATCTGTTCTCTGCCGTTTATGATCGCTCCTCGGCACATATCTGAAAATTTAGAATGAAAGCTATACACCAACTCATCTACATCACTACTGCTTAAGAAGAGTAGATCTGATTAAATGTTTCTGCTGTGTTTTCTGTGAAAGAACGTTTTGTGATAGTAGCTTTTTGGCTAAGTGAGTGAATCTTTATTGTTTCTTTCAAAGATAACAGGGAAGTGATCCGAGAGGGCGACATCGGTTACAGAAACATTGGAAATATTCACACCCTTACTGAGATCCAGGTCCAGTGCGTGACCTTGATTGTGGGTTGTTGAATTAGACCAAAATTATCTAGAATATTGCACAGCTTTTTTGCTCCTCCGTCTTGGGGTTTGTCAATATGAATGTTGAAGTCACCAACAATTATCAATCATAATCAATACATATGAGAGATAAAAGTTCATTAAAATCAGCAAAGAAGTTTTCTACAGATGTTGGAGTTTTGCATGAAGTTAGTGTTAAAGTTCGTTTCTGGCCTTTGACCTCAATACACAGATACTCAAAAGAGGTGAAATGGCCCAAAGAGATTTTGTTACAATTTATGATATTCTTGAATATAAAAGCCACGCCTCCTCCTTTTATATGTTTTCTATTCTCACTTTAAACAATTGTAGTAGGAGGCGCTGATTCAATTAGTACAGGTGATTCAATATTGTCATCCAACCATGTTTCTGTCAGGAACATAACATCAATATTATGCTCGGTGATGAAGTCCTTAATTAGTAAACCTTTTGGTGTTAACGATCGAATATTTACAAGAGCCAGTTTGAGTGAGTTGGTGGGAGATAGTTCCAGAGATTGACTAGAAAATTATTTGTTTACATGACAAATAACAGTAACTTCATTAACTGTAAACCCTGCTGTTTAACACAATAACAAAATGAAAAACTCCGTAGATTATTCTCAACTAATAGCATAATATTTTAAACCAAGTGTGTGATTTGTGACACTTCAGTAAAAGTTGATTTCACAATTTGTATGCTTTTGGACAACACTAGAACTGCTCGTTATTGAAGTTTCACAAATCAGATAAAGGTTTCACAAATCCCACACTTGGTTTTAAATATTCTGCTATTAGTTGAGGATTATCTAATCCAGGTTTGAAGAGTCTAGGTGTTGTAGTTTTTTAGTTAGAGTACATTAAAGATGCTGACGGTAGTGAAAAATTAGGTAGAATCGCCTTTTAGCCATTTCCCGAATTGGAAGCTATACAAATAAAACCAACTTCAGCTTTGTTCAAGCAGCAGGGCCTAATATACAGTTCTCTTAATGTATGACAAATCTGTAGTCGGCATAAAATTAAATAATCCCAAATACATATGTAGCCGGGGCATATTGCCCTCCCCGAATGTGTGCTGCTGCGCCCTCTTCCTCTTGTCCAAATATGGAAGACGCTGTGATGGAGCGCAGCTGGCTCGTTAGGGAGACAGGTAATCGGCGTTTACATTTAAAATCAGGTAGATCGCTGAGGAGATGAGATGCAGGCTGATGACTCGTGCAGAGGTATGTCTGACATTAATCGTGAGGTGAGTTTAGAATGTATTTCTGATTCCTCCACTGATTGTTGTAGGAAACATACTTTAGAGAGTGACGTCAAGAGCGCCGTTTACTGGTTTCACTTTAGAGAAGGTAAGGGCTAGTGATGGGTAGATGAGGCGTCATATCGTTTCGATCCATAGCAAAACTGTGTCGATTCTGTCTCGACACTGTGTCACTGAATACCGACACCTGCTGGACATTAAAAATTCCTACCTGCAACGTAGTGATTTGATGACGTAGTCTATACAATAAGATTTAAGTCGTTGTATTATATTGTCATCTTCGGTTAATTTTAAAATATATTTGACATGCAGTCGATAAAAATGTGAACATGTAAAGTGAAAATTTAAGTTAATGTTTGGAATGAGGATGCTTGTGGACTGTTTTTTTTTTTTTCTCCCCACAGATATTAAGTTTTTTTACAACATTTTGAAATTTTGCCTGTTACGCTTTTTTGACAGAACTTCTCCTGCTGTAGAAAAAAAATGAAAAACACTACAGTGAACCCTTATTTTTCTTAGGGTTTGCGTTCCGAAAATAACCCGTGATAGGCGAAATCCGTGAAGTAGTTGCCTTTATTTTTTTACAGTTATAACACAGCATAAGTAAATGCTCTACATTGAAACCAAGTAACAAAACCTGTTTTCAGATCAGCGGATGTGCGTGTGCATCAATCAAGCCTTAATGTGATCCGTAGTTGTGTCTCCTCCAACCTGCCCTGCGAGATTAACAGAGCGATGGATCTCGTCAAACGAGCCTCCGGTCGGGTTCTGCGCTGATTCTGGCCAGTTTTTTCCAGCAGGCATTCAAAGTTTCAGTTTCCATCTCCTGAATGGCCAATCTGTATTAAATAACGTAACTTTATTGGCACTCGGGTAGAGAAGAAGCGCGGAGACCGTTTTTACCAGTCATGGGGTTAATCAGGACGCAGAACACTGTGGAAGAAAAAAAAATACACAAAAAAAATCTGCGATACCGTGAAAGGTGAACGCAGCGTATTATAGCGAGGGTTCACTATATATGAAATTTATAAAAAGCAACTGAGTAATTTGTAGATTGGCTGTAGTTTATCCTAGGTGTATCTGGGACTTCATTCTCATGCCTGGCCTCATAATGCCTCAACATTGAGGTGGATTTATTTAAATAAGATGGTTTAGTCAAACATATGCGGCACTTAACCTGCAGAATAATATGAAAGTAAACGGAGTCAATTTCAGCTGAATTTGGATTCAGATGGATCAAGTAGAAACTGACAGTAACCGGATGAAACGACAAAATTGAAAACAAATGTATTTTCCAATATAAGATCAAAATGGTCCCACACTGCGGAAACCTTTCGTTTGAGGCTGCGCCATAGGTGACGCTGTACCGTAAGATCAATAATTTGTTTGGCAAATGCTTTTGACAGATTCGCTTCCTTATAAACTCAGTTTGGCGCATTAATGTCATTTCGACACAGTCCTGTATCGGTCCCGTGACTTGCTGAAACCAATACGCGGACCGACACGGGTTTTGGTTTGTGGGCTTGGCGCATGCGCCGACTAGTAGACCGGACCCATCACTAGTAAGGGCCGTTTCTTATAATCTGGCTGTTTAGTGCTCTTGTCTAATTAGATCTCTTGTGTGTAGGTTGGCCTGCTGCTTTTTTTTTTTTTTTTTTTTTTTTTTTTTTTTGTTTAGGGAAAGGGGGTTTCTATTGTCCAGCCCTCTGGCTTGTTTTAAACCGGGACCTATGCTGTCTCTGGGTCCTAAACTGTTTTTAGATTGAGGAGACTAGTGGAAGGGGAGTTTTTCTTTTTTTCTCTCTCTCTCTCCTTTGCTGTATTCACCAGGAATTTCTGTGAGTGTGTTTTTGTTGGGGAACACTTGGGTGCATTTAGTTGTATTTGTGTTTTCTTTATTATTCCTCCCCCAAACAGTGTAATTTTATCTAATTGGGTTTTAATTATTTTTCTGCTTTAAGGATCCCAGGGCCAGCATAGACTCCCACTTTTAGTGTGGTCACTTGGTATAATAAAATAAATCGTGACTATTTTTGCTCATGAAACATTTGTGAATTCAATAAACTGTTTGTAATCTGCAGCAGTGCCTCTGTCAATTTTTACAAACTTATCTGTGTGATCTGGTTAAAAAGAGGATCTAAAGTTGTACCCAAGGTCACGCATAATTTAATGAAAGCCTTTCATAATGATGGTGGCGTCAGTTATAGGAATTTGCCTTGCAATCGGTGGATTGCCAGTTTGATGCCTGTTCAACCTTTGAGATTTCAGTGTGATTTTTAAATGGTATTATAAATTAAACTAAAATGTCACAAGAGCATTCTAGTCTTTGTAAAATTTACTTTTGCAGTCTGGTTGCATCATAGATATAAACATCAGCAAAATTTCTAATTTTGGCAGATTAATACAGTTAATTTTAGGGTAATTAACTGCTGGCAATATTAAAAAAGTTTCAGTGAATTTTACAATTACTTAGATTTTTACAATAGATTTCTGTATTTACTACATTTCCTGACTGTCAAAATCACTTCAAATATATGCTCATTGGGTTATTGTAATTCCATGTATTTTCTATGGTAATTTTTATTTATATTTTTGCAGTGTTTGTGTGGCCATCAAAGCCCTGATCTCATTCCTATGAAGAAATTGTGGGAAGATCTGACAAGGTGTGTGCAAGTGAGGTGGCCTACAAAATGGACTCAGACCCACCAACTCATCAGGAGGAATGGGCCAGAACTCCAGCAGAACTTCCTGTGGAAGAAAACCCTAAAGACTTGACACAAATCATGTAGTTTAGTAAATGGAAAAAATGTTTAATTCTAACTAAGGTAAAATGAGAAGTTTGGTTTGTAACTTCAGACAGCGAGGAGAAAAGACTATTTAAAATATAAAAACAATTCCATTGCATTATTGTATTACTTTTATTAAACTGACAGGTATACACTTTACAGAATACTTTGTGTTATAAATACAATTAAAAGGAAAAGAAAAACTGGACAATCATACAATACCTTGCTCAGACAGCTTATTTTTGGTAAATCTTGCAATATTTATTGTGAGAAATATTCACCAAACTAAATAATCCTTCAAGAAATACCTTCATGTTTAATTTTAAAGATAATAAATTAATTCAGTGACACAGAATAATTAGTTTTGCATAAATAAATAAAACAAAATTGACATGAGGAAATTATCAAGTTTCAATGAATGTTTTAAAGTTCAAAGTGATTCTTGGTCTGGAATTAGAACAACATTCTTGTTCATACTAGCAATAATTGAGATTTTCATGCAGATTTTCCTCTGGAAACCAGCAGAGACGTTATTGCTGTGTTGAAAGAAGCCATGACAACAGGATCAAGCTGAATGCAGTGATGAGGCTGATTGTGTGGCTTGTTCCACTTGATGTTTCTGTGCGTAAAAGAAGACAAAAAACAAAACTTTTACATCAACAAACTCCTTGATGTCATAGATCTTGTATCCTTAATGTGATAACTTATATTTTCTATAGTTTGAATGTTTAACTTACGTGCGCCATCCACAAAAATGGAAGTGATGTCAATGTTGAAAGCTGTGACGGTTGAATTTGCTTTCACCAAAACATCTCTGATTTGGGCGTTATTAGGTTGGGATGCTGTTTCAAATTCAAGGTCAATGTTGTTGATGATTGATCCATTACTGCAGAGGTAACAACATCAAAGTTAATCTGTGCACATTCATATTAATCAGTCTTCAGAATTTATATTCAACTCATACCTGAATGAAATCACAATGAAATTGCGGTAAGAAGAGAACGCTGCCTGGAAGAGTGGTACAAGCTGCAGAAAGACAAAAAAGTGTTTTTCTATTAATGGTGAATTTTAACATTGGATACTTCAAAATATAATTGCAGCAATCAGGCTTGAAGCTCGTGAAAAAGAAGTAAAGGGAATTCAAATCGATCCAGACCAATTTCTCCTGTCATATTGCAAGCTTGGCTTGATAAAACATGTTCAAACCAATTTTTTTTCGTTCATGCAAAAAATAAATATGGAACATGTTTTTGAGTCTGTGTGACATTGTATGGATATTTTATATTTGCTGCCAAAGCACACAGATATGAAGAATGAAAACTTGATGTATTATTTCATTTAGGTAAAATGTTTTAGGCACTAATGCAAATATTTCACAACCATCTCAAATAATACTTACATGGGTCTTCAAAAGGTCAGCTCGATTTATGAAAGCTGTAGATTTTGGGTCCAGCAACTCGGTGGTAAATGTCTCTCCTGCCGACCTAAAAGTCAGTCGCTTTGTCACTGTTGACTCCACAGTTGTAGTGGTGGTTGGTTTAGTTGTAGTTGTTGTGGTGGTTGGTTTAGTTGTAGTTGTTGTTGTGGTGGTTGGTTTAGTTGTAGTTGTTGTTGTGGTGGTTGGTTTAGTTGTAGTTGTTGTGGTGGTTGTCATAGTTGCAGTGGTAGCTGTCGTATTTGTAGTGGGAGCAGAGGTTGCCAAAGGTGTTTCTACCAGAAACATAGCATAAAATTAGCCATTACTTGTCAAATTGAGTCCCTGTTGGTTTTCATCAAAATTAAACAGACAAGTAAACTGGTCAAAAAGACAAATATCAATGCTTCTAAAAAGAGCTACGATGCTATGTTCTTGTGAAGTGTAGAACTCTTTTACTTACTTATTAGACTGATGGTGCTAGGAATGAATGTAACGTTGAACGTAGTGCTGTTTATTGCGTCGACTAAGGTTTGTTGTACATCTTCATTTTCTGGGAGATTTTCAGCAGGAGTAGTTTTATTAAACTCCAACCCCACTTCTGCTTCAGTACTATTCATTCGTGTAAAAAGTAGTAGAGAACTTCTGCAACATAACCATAAATAAAGCAAGTTAAGAAAAAAACTGAAAATAAAAAAAGTAGCAACCTATAATATATAGGCTCTTTTTATTCAAATAACGTAAATCATCATTGAAATCATAATTATACTTGTAGAAAGAGAAGAAGTAACAAACATTTTAAATCTTACCTAAATGCAATGACAAAACTACGAATGAAGCGGAATCCAAACTTCTTTCTGTAGATGATGTCATACTGTAGAACAAAACATTGAGTGAAACCATAAGAACAACGTATCATTCAAAATAGATGTCTACTGAATCTTTGCAAATATAAAATAGGCACATTTCTGTTTGGTACTTACTGTTTCTGTGACTTTTTTCTCAAGATCTTTAAACAATTTGCTGGATTTATTTTCTAGTTGTACATCATATGGTTCAATAATGGTTGCTGCAAGAACATACACTGGAGCAGGAGGTTCAGTTGTAGTTTTTAAAGTAGTTGTCTCTGTGGGGGCATTTGTGGGTGGATTTGGGGGAACAATTGTGGATAGAGATGGGGCTGCTGTTGGTATGGTTGGAGCAGCTGTGGTTGTTGTTGGAACTGCTATGGTTGTAGTTGGAGCAGCAGTGGTTGTGGATGGAGATGCTGTTGTTGTAGTTGGAGCAGCTGTTGTGGATTGAAGAGGTGTGTTTGTGGTTGGAGGAGCTGTGGTTGTGGTTGGAGCTGTTGTGGTTGAAGCAGCTGTGATTGAGGTTGGAGATACTGTGGTTGGAGCTGCTGTTGTTGTAGTTGGAGATACTGTGGACGGACCTGATGTGGTTGTAGTTGGAGCTTCTGTTGTTGTGGACGGAGCTGCTGTGGTTGAAGCAGCTGTGATTGAGGTTGGAGATACTGTGGTTGGAGCTGCTGTTGTTGTAGTTGGAGATACTGTGGACGGACCTGATGTGGTTGTAGTTGGAGCTTCTGTTGTTGTGGACGGAGCTGCTGTGGTTGAAGCAGCTGTGATTGAGGTTGGAGATACTGTGGTTGGAGCTGTTGTGGTTGTAGTTGGAGATACTGTGGACGGACCTGATGTGGTTGTAGTTGGAGCTTCTGTTGTTGTGGACGGAGCTGCTGTGGTTGAAGCAGCTGTGATTGAGGTTGGAGATACTGTGGTTGGAGCTGTTGT
>NW_006801243.1:4722-6064 GCF_000485575.1 Poecilia formosa | reverse complement strand
GGAGATGCTGTGGTTGTGGTTGGAGCAGCTGTGGTTGTGGTTGGAGCAGCTGTGGTTGTGGTTGGAGCAGCTGTGGTTGGAGCTGTGGTGGTTGTGGTTGGAACTGCTATGGTTGTAGTTGGAGCAGCAGTGGTTGTGGATGGAGCAGCTGTGGTTGTAGTTGGAGCAGCTGTTGTGGTTGGAGCTATTGTTGTCGTCAGAGAACCTGTAATATTTATCGTATATCAAAATTAAAGTTTAAAAGAACAACTGAACACTTCATTTATAAAGGTTGATATTAAAAGTACTTTTAATTTCTTAAAATTTGTATAATCAGCTAATTTTCAACTAAGTTTTCCTTAAATATTGTGTTGATCTTTTTTTCATAAGCAGTTCAGTTAGTGCTTCCTTTCATTCATCCTTTGCATAAGTATTTAATGTTCTACTCATCTTTTCTTACCTTGGTCACTAATGGCAATCGTGTCAGTTATTACGTCGAATTCTGTGATGTTTGAAGCCTCATTAACCAAAACCTGTTCAATTTCTGTATCATTAGGAGTGGATGATGAGTCAAATTCAAGGTCCACAGAGTTGATGATTGATCCAGCACTGCAAAAGTAGCAGTATAATTAGTTATTGTCTATGAGAGTCTGAACAAGGAGTTGGTTATATAGCAACATACAAAGAAATTACCTGAATGTCATAGCTCCAGTCTTTCGGAATGAAGAGAAAGCTTTTCTTAAAAGTGGCTCAACCTACATGAAAAGAAAAACTAAATATGTTAGGTGTACAATTTCAAAAAAAAATAGAACAATTAATACATTTTGCTATATTGGTTTATAGAGAAATTCTACATACTTCATTAAAAGAAAAATAATTAAATGTCATGTTATGGGGAGATTATTCCTATTCTATGTAAGTAATAGCATTTTTAATCACTATAAGATTAATATGACTTTCTTTAATTTAGGTGAAAACTTAATTCACATTTTTTGGTTGAAAAGACACAAACTATTATTCAAAAGCATACAATAGGTTACCAACTTATGTAGTACAATTCTACTTAAAAAATACAATGTAAATTGTTATGTGAGAAAAAGGGGTAAACATACTCGATTCCTTATGTGTCCAGAACGTGTTTGGAATGCTTGTGATGATGAGTCTGCCAAATCTGAGGTGAAATTTTCATCAGACGTAAAAGTGAGCAACTTTATTAGGGCTGGAACTGCTGTTGTTGACACTGGGACTGCCGTGGTTGCAGCTGCTGTTGTGGTTGGAGCTGTTGGGGTTGTGGTTGGAGCCACTGTGGTTGTTGTTGGAGCCGCTGTGGTTGTGGTTGGAGCCGCTGTGGTTGTGGTTGGAG
>NW_006801243.1:3258-3611 GCF_000485575.1 Poecilia formosa | reverse complement strand
GGTTGTGGTTGGAGATGCTGTGGTTGTGGTTGGAGATGCTGTGGTTGTGGTTGGAGCCACTGTGGTTGTTGTTGGAGCCGCTGTGGTTGTGGTTGGAGCCGCTGTGGTTGTGGTTGGACCTGCTGTAGTTGTGGTTGGGGCTACTGTGGTTGTTGTTGGTACCGCTGTTGTTGTTGGTACCGCTGTTGTTGTGGTTGGAGCTGTTGTTGTGGTTGGAGCTGTTGTTGGTGCAGCTGTGGTTGTTGTGGTTGGAGCTGCTGTTGTTGTGGTTGGGGCTACTGTGGTTGTTGTTGGTACCGCTGTTGTTGTTGGTACCGCTGTTGTTGGTACCGCTGTTGTTGTGGTTGGAGCTG
>NW_006801243.1:2314-3248 GCF_000485575.1 Poecilia formosa | reverse complement strand
GTTGTTGTTGGTACCGCTGTTGTTGTTGGTACCGCTGTTGTTGGTACCGCTGTTGTTGTGGTTGGAGCTGTTGTTGGGGCAGCTGTGGTTGTTGTGGTTGGAGCTGCTGTTGTTGTGGTTGGAGCTGCTGTGGTTGTGGTTGGAGCAGAAGTTGTTGTGGTTGGCGCTGCTGTAGTTGTGGTTGGAGTAGCAGTGGTTGTGGTTGGAGCCGCAGTGGTTGTGGTTGGAGCCGCAGTGGTTGTTGATGGAGCCGCTGTGGTTGTGGTTGGAGCCGTTGTGGTTGTGGTTGGACCTGCTGTAGTTGTGGTTGGGGCTACTGTGGTTGTTGTTGGTACCGCTGTTGTTGTGGTTGGAGGTGTTGTTGTGGTTGGAGCTGTTGTTGTGGTTGGAGCTGTTGTTGGTGCAGCTGCTGTTGTTGTGGTTAGAGCTGCTGCTGTTGTGGTTGGAGCCGTTGTGGTTGGAGCCGCTGTGGTTGTGGTTGGAGCAGAAGTTGTTGTGGTTGGCGCCGCTGTAGTTGTGGTTGGTGCCGCTGTAGTTGTGGTTGGCGCCGCTGTTGTTGTGGTTGGCGCCGCTGTTGTTGTGGTTGGAGCCATTGTTGTTGTGGTAGGAGCCGCTGTTGTTGTGGTAGGAGCCGCAGTTGTTGTGGTTGGAGCCGCTGTTGTTGTGGTAGGAGCCGCAGTTGTTGTGGTTAGAGCCGCAGTTGTGGTTGGAGCAGATGTGGTTGTGGTTGGTGTAGGTGTGGTTGGGGTCGGTGCGGCTGTTGTTGTGGTTGGCGCGGCTGTTGTTGTGGTTGGAGCCGCTGTTGTTGTGGTCGGAACCGCTGTTGTTGTGGTAGGAGCCGCAGTTGTTGTGGTTAGAGCCGCTGTTGTTGTGGTAGGAGCCGCAGTTGTTGTGGTTAGAGCCGCAGTTGTGGTTGGGGCAGATGCGGGTGGGG
>NW_006801243.1:0-477 GCF_000485575.1 Poecilia formosa | reverse complement strand
GCTGTGGTTGTGGTTGGAGCTGCTGTGGTTGTGGTTGGAGCTGCTGTGGTTGTCGTTGGCGCTGCTGTAGTTGTGGTCGGAGCCGCTGTAGTTGTGGTCGGAGCCGCTGCTGTTGTCGTCGGAGCCGCTGCTGTTGTCGTCGGAGCTGCTGTTGTTGTGGTCGGAGCTGCTGTGGTTGTGGTCGGAGCAGCTGTGGTTGTGGTCAGAGCAGCTGTGGTTGTGGTCGGAGCTGCTGTGGTTGTGGTCGGAGCAGATGTGGTTGTGGTCGGAGCAGATGTGGTTGTGGTCGGTGCGGCTGTTGTTGTGGTCGGTGCGGCTGTTGTTGTGGTTGGTGCGGCTGTTGTTGTGGTTGGAGCTGCTGTTGTTGTGGTTGGAGCTGCAGTGGTTGTGGTCGGAGCTGCTGTGGTTGTGGTCGGAGCAGATGTGGTTGTGGTCGGAGCAGATGTGGTTGTGGTCGGTGCGGCTGTTGTTGTGGTC